>NC_054741.1:82143356-82452245 GCF_018143015.1 Lytechinus variegatus
GATACGAAAGAAAAATGATTAAAATATGAAATTATTTCCTGGATATTATCTGTCACAAATTAGATTATCAATTTAAAAGGGCGACATATTTGGTCACTCGCTTCAATCCCAGTCGCGACTATTCAATCCCCCGGTCGACACCTCTTCACTGTTTTCCAATTCTTGGTTTACACCAATAGATATGACTTCACATAAATTTCATTTATGTATATAGGTATTGCCCACCCTATGCAGACATCGATGTAGCTTTTTTAATTTTGGATGCAAGAAATTCTGGATTCAAGATTATTCTTGAGGATCTAAAAGAAGAAAAATTCGGATCGTAAATGCTTAATACAGTGTGAATGTGAAATGTTGGTCTTGTCGGAATCAGAACGCAGTGTGAAGCGACCTTGAAGGGTATGCACAACTTCATCTACTTTGCTTAACAATAAAATAGTTCATGACGACGTGAATTCAATCTTGAAGTCGCGACTCTCGTTTACGTCCGCAATAGACATCCCCATATCGTCAGCTGTCTGCATCTCGTCAAATCTTCACACTTAGGAAGCAGCGGGCATGGAGCGAACAGTGTTCGAATTACTTCACAAGAAAAGCTACCAGCGAAGAATATCAAATAAGTTTTCTTAACTTCACAAAATAAAATGTTACGCCATGCTACTTAATGTTTCAAGAGACCATAGAACCAACGCATTTTGGCTGCTAAAAATGAAAAATCATATGAACAAATCAAGTTTTTATAGTTCAAGTCCACCACTGAAAGATAATTTAATAGAGAAACATCAAACTAGCATAATGCTGAAATTTTATCAAAATCGGATGTAAAATAAAGAAAATTATGACACTTTAAAGTTTCGCTTTTTTAATTTTTCACAAACAGTGATATGCACGATTTGGTTACATGCAAATGAGACAGCCGATGATGTCCTCCCTCACTATTTTGTTTTGTTTTTATTGGTTGAATTATAATTTTTTTTTCTTTTTTTTACAGATTTGAGGGTATATGGACCAACTTGACTGAAACATATCGTATTAATGCTAATTCCACATGTTCTGGGATGAATCAATTGTTGTTTCCCTTGACAATGAGGAGAAAATTAGTATATATTTCATATAATAAAGTACAAAATAAATGTTGAATGACGTCATCAGTATCCTCATTTGCATATATACCGACCAGAATGTGCATACAACTGTTTTTTGAAATTAAGCAAAACTTCAAAATGTCATAACTTTCTTATTTATTTCCGATTTTAATGAAATTTTCAGTGTTATGCTTGTTGAATATTCCTCTCTTTATTCAAATCAACTTTTTGTTTGGGTGGACTTGTCCTTTAAATGAATGTTAGATGATAATCGCTTACTACCGGAAGAGACTCTAAACCCGTCATTGTAGTTGATTGTTTTTTTTAACGGTGCTCTCAAAATAAACGTGACAATCAAAATTTATCTTAGCATCCCACTTTAATATTTTTGATCTATTATTTCCGTGGGTATTTTCGTTAGATAAGGCCTTTTATTTTACGAGACAAACACTGATTAGTATGAAAGTTGCTATATTCTTATAAACAATATATGTGCATGAGGGCATGCCTCTATGGTTCCAAGATCTCTCGATTTCTTGAAGCTCTTACAGATACGCAATTGGTTCACTCGAAGTTCTATTTTACCCGTCTGAGTATACCTTGGGAAACGGCTTATGTCAAAAGGGTGGGTGCTGTCGCGTTAGGGTGCGTCAACGCGAACGCGAAGATTCGTCCAAAGCCCCCCCCCCGGTTTAGCCGAAATGGTGCGTCGGGACCGCCACGTCGCGTCGCGTTCACTGGAACGCGCCCTTTCGTCCAAAGCCCCCCGGTTTGGACGAAAGGGTGTGTTTAATAATTATGAATGAATAAATAAATAAAAATACAAATATTTATAAGAAAGCTGAATATAAGGTATTTTGCCAATTTGCACGTAAAATAGTGGATTTTCAATCATTTAAAGCATTGACAATTTGAGGAAAAGAAAGAAAAGTTCAACTAATAATAATAATGATAATAATAATAATTATGATAATAATAATAATTATGATAATAAAATCAGACACCCACCCTTGCAATAAGCCACTTGGCGCCAATTTTTCACTCCAAATTCATTTCCATAAATTCACTCTTTGGGGTGAAAATTATTATTATTGTTATTATTATTATTATTATCATTATTATTAGTTGAACTTTTCTTTCTTTTCCTCAAATTGTCAATGCTTTAAATGATTGAAAATTCACTATTTTACGTGCTAATTGGCAAAATACCTTATATTTAGCTTTGTTATAAATATTTGTATTTTTTATTTATTCATTATTATTAAATACACCCTTTCGTCCAAACCGGGGGGGGGGGCCTTTGGACGAAAGAGTGCGTTCCAGTGAACGCGACGCGACGTGGCGCTCCCGACGCACCCTTTCGGCTAAACCGGGGGGGGGGGGCTTTGGACGAATCTTCGCGTTCGTGTTGACGCACCCTAACGCGACAGCACCCACCCTTTCGAAATAAGCCTTGGGAAACTTGATCATATCCCTGTCTAAGACCTCGTTTGACATTAAAAACAGATCTGGCATCCCGAGTCCGGTGCCCTGTTGACAGCTAGTGTTCTCTCCTCAAGGAAGAGCAGATTTATTTTTATATCACACTCTTGCACATTATTAAACATCGTTGTTCTTTTAGAGCACGAGCCTGGAGACGATTTTTTCAAGAGGGGGAGCCGGTTTGGAAAAGAAATATTTTCACTCCAAAATAATGAATGTGATTTTGGTCAGGAAAGAAAACCAACAAGCAGAAAACAATGGAAAAACACACACCCGCACAAAACCACCACTTTCCTGTTGGCTCTCTCTTAAGGGCACCACTCACGATAGGAAGGATTTGAAGATGGGAGTCGTCTTACTTAAAGTGCAGGAGTTTCGTTTATCTGTTTGAGATGAAACACTTTCCTGGACACATGGATCCTGAACTTATACATACGTGAAATCGATTTCTTATTGATTATTGTTTAACAATAGGTTTAATTCACATGTCATAACAAGTTTGAATATAAGGAGTATTACTTCCATCCTGTTCCCTAAAAGTACTTTAATTGCCCCAAAATAGGTGACAAATTAAAACATATTTCCTTTTCAATATCATTTACAGATACTGTACATAATACAATCAATTTTTTTTTATCATAGGCTGTAAACTGTGCTTAACAAATCTTTATTAGAATTTATGACATCGATTGAATGAAAAGGAGGTAATCGCATTCTTAAACAGGAACTATGGTCCAGCTCACACTGTGTCGGTATATATCATGACTGTCAGAAGACAAATCAGAATTAGTCGTGAAATGTCTTTTTTTTAATTGTCTTGATTTGTTCCTGCTTTTGAAGTGTTTCATTATTGAGTATTTTCAATGAATCATGCTATTTTGAAAATTTGAATTTGCTTTTCCTTTTCTGTTAATAACAACGACACGAATGTAAACTTACATTAGCTAAATCACTGTGCACTGACAATAAATTGAACATCTTGTAAATAAATAAAGTGGGTGACTTGTTAAGGACTTATGCCACATGGCGTGCCCATTTAGGAATGAAAATACAAGTGTGAAGCAAGTAAGCCTACCCTCCAAAAAAAATATCGGTAAAATAATTAAGTCGTTAGAGCTTTTGCTCAGACTGTGGTTTCACATCAGCTCGGTAATCCAGATGTATACTATATCAAACTCTTCTGCTATATTGTTACACGATTACCCATGTCTTAGGTAGATAGTACATGCATGCACGGCATAGGTCGCCAAAGCCCAACGCCTTTAGATCGCACCTCTCGGGCAAGTTCGTCTGGTTCCTGTGAATGGTCGCCAAAGTCTGATCTACGCGCCTTTCTTGTGTATCACTCTACCCCGTGTAGAATTGGCAGCATCGGCGCGCGTTTTCATTCCTCGTCCGAAGTTTACTTTTTCAATCACTTGTTCGCACTCAGTCATGTCAGTGCGATGTCGAAGAGCAAACGGAGGATTCGTTCGACAATATGACGAGATGTTTGTGATTGGATGACTGCAAGTGGCCAGCGATGGTAAAGCCCATGGTGAAGCGAGGAGTTTTGTCCCGAGATTTGAATCTAGTTGCCGGCTTCCATGTCGTCATACGTTGATATTCCGAGTTACTCAACACTTTGTAGGAATTGACACCTGGGTTACTTAACACTTTGTAGTTGACACCTGAGCTATTTGGAAACCATGGGTTGGAAAAATATATGTGCCCTTTTCTTATTTCTGGATATTACCCTTCAAGTACGAGGTAAGACAACATCAGCTTTACCAGAACCATTTTTGTCACTTGGATGCAATTCACTGATAGCATTAAAAATAATCATCTCTTTGTCCATTTTTTGTAGTTTTCATCGCGTATGAAGATCTTCACATGAATGATTTTGCTGTTTGCTATTAGATTAATGACGTCATGCCTGTGATTTCTTTACAACATTAGTGTTGTATCTCTTTTGAAAGGAGTATAACTTTGTGTCTTTTAATAATTGTGGTTGGATTTGATTGTTTTAATTCACATTTGTTCCATTTCTCACTTAGGAAAGTAGCAGCAATTTGCATCGTAGATAGAGCCGTTAGATTTAGTAATGATAATCACAAGTAATGCACTTAAAAACACAAAATACGAAGCTCATGTAGGTTTAAATGAAGCGATGAACAGGATCTGCTAATGGGATCTACCTGCTCAAGACTATATAATCCAGATAAAACAGTGACTGGAATAACTACGGAAACCCGCGACAATGTATCCCCCTCTTTCTTCTATATTTTTTTTCGATAGTTGATTTCAAAAGTTTGTCAGAAGGCACTTTTTAAAAGAAAGTAAGTGCTGTCAAAATTGAGGTTTGAAAGACAAAGACTGACGAGTGCATCGTTTTCAAAGGGTTTGTTTGCATCCAGCATGGTAGTGTTTACAATACCAGTTTAGGAACATTGTCACTCTTGCTTCTTTTCAAATATTGATTTTGGTTTGACAGTTTGGATATTCGTTGAGAAACAAGACAAACAAGAGCATCAAGTCGTTTTAAAGTCAGATAAATGCACTTGTAAATATATACGGGTATGGGGTTGGTTGAGGTTTCCAAGAGTGCTCAATGCCAGAATACCCTATCACGTGGTCCCAGGGATTCATGGCTGAGACATAGAAAGCCTTTTGTAAAGAATGTCTTTATACTCGATCTTTGCGTTCACCGGTAATATTAATCGTAAGATTCATGGCTAATATTTTGTGCTACGAAACCCTGATGATATAAACCTGTTTATAAACTTCAACTCCTGTTCATATCTCCGGGAATTGTTTCAACAGATTTCCTTTCACCTTGTACGTATATTAGAACAGATGGTTCAGTTAGACACAAATACCTCCAACAATACCACAAATATAATTTAACAATGCTTGAATCGTTATTGTATATTAGTATGAGAGCACAGCGTATCCTTGAATGCGTTGCAGGCATTTTACAGTATTGTAGGCCTATGAATAAGAGAGTTTTTACACCTCTGTTGGATAGCAGATATCCGTATGTTATTTGCACATCAATTTCTATAATATTTCATATAGTCATATTTGTATAGTACCGGGCATATTTTCAGATGTGTTTCTTTATTTGTCTTTCTATTCCTTGCCACTTAGAAATGTATTCTAAGATTAGTTGGAGGAAATATACGGAAAATTAATTAAACACACTCTGAATGCACATTTTTAATGAAAGGTTGAGTATAAAAAACATACTCCATGGAGAATTGCTTTGCATACTCGTGTTTTTGTTGTAAATAGGATTAATGACTGTGATTTGAGCACTAAAACGTATTACGTTGCCTCGTAAATGATTATCTAGCAGACATTTTTGCATGACCTCCAATAACATAGTCCTACGACAGTCGTAATTTCATACGATTGGTCGAATTATATAGGCCCAATATATCACAACACTGCAGCATCTTGATTTTAGATCATGACAAATCAAATTGAACACTTATTTCGAGTATTATATTGATGCGCTTCTCGCAGTTAAGGGAATACATTCCCAGACAAGATTCCTCTCCTCCACATTTTCAGTTGATAATTCTAGCATGTCTAGTGGAGTTGGTTAGATGTCATGACATGAATCGTTGATATCTATCTTTCAGATAAGTTCAAAATTTAATTCAGGTCATAACGATTTTTTTTATTTTTACATTTTGCAGAATTGGAACAGACAATGTGGATAGGAATTGCCACTTCAGTCATTTCCACTTTTAAAAAATCCTAATGGATATGTTATAACGTGCACCGAATTTCTAGAAGGGCGTAGGCATGACATATTTTTGCGAAATCAAGAAACGTATTCAGTAATTTTCTTTTTCTAGAAAGAATAAATATAAACAAGGGAAGCCTATTCTGTTGATACGGTTTGTAACATTTCTGTTTTTTTTTGCTAAGTACTGTGTATTTTGATGAGTTTAGAATAGTTTGGCACACAGGAGTATGTTGGCGAGATGTGAGTAGTACACCTCGCATTTCTTTATTAAAGAATAGGCCTGATTTCTTTTCAGGAATAATCAAATGTATAGATCATTCCATAGCCCCTGTAGTTCAATGCAGAAGAATAAAAATTATTAAATGTCTATGCTAATACTTCAATCAATCCATGGAGAATCCCAAGCACAGAGACTGCTGATTCAATACACTATACAAAACCGGAAAGAATAACAAATCACCTATTATACGAAAGATATGTGGTATATCGACATTTAGGAGGGCTGTTATGATTTCGTAGTATATATTTGTGTAGAAACGGGTACTTTATATAGCACAAGGACGTGTAGATACTTTGATAGGTATTTTAACACTGCTTGAAACAGCTGTTGAGCGCACACCAAACGGTAAAATCATCGAGTCTTGTTGAACCATTTAGCAAAATGATTACAATAACGGCAAGTTGAAGGTATAATCACGTTAAAAAAATCCACAAACAGTATTTCTATGTTTAATATCATTATGATATAAATCACGTAAGAATCGAATTGGATTTAACACATTCACTTTTTGACATGTTAATATCTTTTAGACATTTATTGAAGTAATTTTTCATATAATTATTTGAAAATTATTTAAAAAGAACAACAAGTTTGATTTCCCTTTTCCTGTTCTGTTAGTTTGTAGATAAAATATTTTGACGTCATAAGGTTTTTTGTACATACAATCAGGTGAAATGATTTATGAGCCCACACTTCAGTCTTCATAATGGACCTGCGCAAATATATATTTTTACGATGCCCTTTTACATAGCAAAATATATTATACTAGTATACCGATGATGAAGACTTCGACTACGAGAAAGAGGAAAAACAAGAAGAATTACTTTAATGCTGCTGATACTATTGCTCCTGCTACTGCTGCTACTACTTCTACTCTCTCCAAGTACCACTTCTACAGTCGGCAGTAACACCAGCCATTGTTATCATTACCAACATATCACCGCAACCATTATTTTTTTTCACGATGGATATGCACATACAGGTAATTTCTGGAATTTCACAAAACTGTCGTAGAAAATATATTCACGAAGAAAGAAGTGCATACGTAACTGAGCTGATGAGGTCGGAAAGAGTGCCACATTTCCCGAATGTCACGGGTATGTTATGACTCGTCTCGAGTTTTCATTTGATATCAAGAAACATCCGCAGTCTGTATAACCCTGACTTTGCTTTTCCTTTACCTATCATTAGTTATACCTTACAGGCAAGACTGCAGCTTTCATGTTTGAGAATTCTTTCTTCTAGTATTAAATGAAAGTCCCTTCAGAATGATGAACAAAGTGTGCAGGAAGATTATAGTCTTCTTCGACGGGGTTGGTATGAGGGTCATTGCACTCGACGAGAAAACAACCCATCTACATCCAGTGGCCTTATAAATCAAGGATATGTTGTGTATTTATAATTGGAATGGTGGATCAGTTTAGAGGAAATCCGTACTACTCTGTGATTATTTAATCATGACGAACATTGATGGGTTTTTTTTTTTACCTCACTGAAACATGGCTCGTAAAGAGTTACCATTGGGGAACTATGTCCGCTTGGCTTCTCTTTATTTAATTTTATAGTGCTCTTCGAAAGGATGGTCGTCGTGGAGGAGGAATTGTTTATTGGCCTGAGCACACTTTTATTAGTGTTCTTCGAAAGGATGATCGTCGTGGAGGAGAAATTGTTTATTGGTTATTAGTTGACATCAATTAAATTAGTTTATTGTTTGATTGATTCATAGCTTGACTGATTTAAATCTTTACAATCAAATTTATATTTCTGTCTCGGTCTTTATACGTTAGCAATCATCTTCATTTTTTTTTTAGATTAGTGGACTTTGATTGATTTAATTGTCATAGCGATATGGTGAGTTATCAATTTCCTATCACTGTGGCTGAACTTATATTATTAGGAGCATTGTCATCATTTTATTACACTCAATCTTGTTTACTGTTAGTATGAAGTGTAGATCCTGCTTCAAAACAATGAGAAAAAACACAAAATAATGTCTGAAATGTCACGGTTCTCGATAATACACCAAACATATTTATTTTAATCATCTGAAGAAGCAGATTTGATATGCCCATACTGTATTGCACAAGAATGTCAGTTTAATCAGATAAATGATAATGAATTCAATAATGCAATTCATTCGTTTTTTTTTCATTGTAGTCAAAGTATTTACCACATTAAGATCGTGACTCAACATCGGCCTGAGTAGTGCACTCAGGTTTTGCTGAAGCTAGACGTGACTTAAGGCGATACAAGAGGAAATGGCGTAAGCTCAAATTCAAAACAGCCAGAGAGGATTCCAAACAGAGCCTACTCTCTTTGCTTCAAAACTTGTTTATTACAATGCAAAGAACTATGAATTTCCTGTTAGACTAAACTAAAATACAAACAAACGAACAAACAAAATTACTTCAATGATTTTCTCCGGGACAGCATCCCAAGAGATATGTTTAGGACTTTGAATAAATTGCTTAACAACAAAATTTGAATTTCCATCTACCCTCTCGCTTCAACTTTCTGCAGTTATTTCACAAAGAAAGTTAAGGACATTCGTCAGTGCATTGATGATCGAGATATCGGTCATGATAACACCAGTGTCCTAGAAACCTCCTTGAATGATTCGTTTCTAAGCTGGATTATTTTCGGTTCCTGACGGAGAGTGAAGTTCAGAAGCTGGTCCGCCAGGTCCAGAATTGTTCGAATAAGTCTTGCACCATTGATCCGATTCCAACCACGTTATTGAAGCAACATTTTTCGAGAATACTTCCACAACTGACGGAAATTAATAACAGTCTTTGTCATCACAGGCAGTATTCTAAACATTGCCTTTTCTGAATAGTTTATCTTATCTGAAAAGTGCGTATAATGCAATGCGTATAGTAGAGTAACTGGTAATACCGCCAGATCAGAGGGTCCAAGTAAAGACCAAGAGAAAATTATCAAATAAGCACCCTTAATCATTTTAATGCTATTTGGGTGCAATCTTCTACCCTATGCTAAGAGTTTTTTTTTCCGCATAAGTGTACAATATCAATCTTGTTTCCACCCAGAGTTGCCCATTCCTTTTGCAGAGTGCATGTATTTTTTTAATTCAAAGGTTTCAAATGTGCACCTTCCTTAAAGTATTTACCCTATATGCTATAGGGTGCAACATTTAGCTAACTAGACCAACTTCACGCCAACTAGACTAACTTCTTTGTATGTTTCATTTTATAATGGTTTGTCTTGTATGTGAGGAATATGGTTTGATATAGTTTAATAATCACAAGACACTATACACTGTGTATGCGATAAATGACCACATTTTGATATAAAGCATTTCGTGAAAACTTAAACTCCCATGCCACATAGTATACGTGACGCGTATCTATCAGATGATTCCATTGCCTACATCTCGTGGAGGCTACATCAAATGCTGCTTCTTAAAATAAACAGAACTCATGCAGGCAAGACTTAATTGCAATTTATTTTCATAACGTGTTGTATCAGGTGCATGGCGAAGTGCATTATGGACTTCTTATGGACTTCGCTAAGACAACTGTAATCTTTCGCAGAAGTGTCGTAGAAGGCATAGTTGATCTCTCTGATCCTTATTAATGGTTATTCCTTCTATGTTACTTAATGTGACATACTGTTCGACTTGGCGGAGGCGGGATGCACAATCTCCGCCCCCTAGGGGAATATATTGCGAACATGGCGAAGAGAAATGTATATTTGATTTCCTTGTCCTTGAAAGTTATCCTTGCTATATTATTTGATGCATCAAAGCTTTAACTTCCCAGTTTGCAATCGCTCCATATGCCTTATTAAAGATTTTGCGATATAAGACGGGTTACTCCGAGCAGTGGCTATATAGGAGAACCAAGTAAAAACTATAACCGGATCGAATTGGGTATAAAGTGGGACGCTACCCCCCATGTTCTTGATTTTTATGACATTAGTTTGACAAAATGAAGTTTGTTCTGCCATGGACCTACTGCAACATTGCTCTGTGAAGAAAGAGTGTATTATTGTCGTCAATGTGAATGCTCATTTTAGTTTCAATGTCCAGGTGGGTGTTTCATAAAGCTGTTCGTAAGATACGAATGACTTTACGAACGACTGGTGATCCTTTCTTGTGCTCTGAGATATCCCTATGTAATTGAGTTATGACCTAAGAACATGTTCCAGTCGTGCGTAAAGTTGTTCGTAACTTTACGAACAGCTTTATGAAACACACACTAGAAATTGAGGAAAAGTCAGGAAAGCCCACATCTTGTTCCGTAAAGCATCTCTTACTCCATGCAAAGAAGCTAGCATTTTTCACAAAACATTAAATACAATCAGTTCCTTAAAATGGGAAACAAACTAAAAGCAGCTTTATACGTCAGGAAAAACAGTAATACGGTGGATAAAACAATATGTATTTCTGCTTTTAGTACATTGCTCAATGGAGGAATTGGAGGAAACTGTATATATTTTGCGGATGAAGTTACTGCACAGTTTAAGAAATGATCCACTATATGAGAGCATTATAGTCTTTGATGAATCTCCTTCCATATCAAATTGAATTTTCAATTGATAGAGGTTTTACGACTAAATGTCACCAGAGAATCTGAATCTTTAAAATGCTGTTATCTTGCCAAAATCCATATTTATGGCAGCATGTCCACATACATGAAAGAATGTACATGAATCATTCTATTCTCTGTTGCTACTCTCCCATTTCATGCCATGCACGTTCAATGGGACAATGAGTCTATCGATGCACACATTCAATCATGCGAATCTTGTATATAGAAAACATTTTTGATTTTTTTTCGAAATTAAAAGGGTTGTATTAGTTATATATTCCTAATTAACCAATGGCGATCATAATTTTCAGTGAATTTTTAATGATGCTTCCTTATTAATAAATTCTTTAAAAATTCAATTTCTAAGGGGAACTTTGTAGAATATTTTATACTACGAAATAAATTAGAATGGACAGATAAATACTAACTGATCCATATATATTATTCTCTGTTAAGTGTATTTATTGACCTTTGCCGACCTAACCTGAAATCATGACAGGTGTTTTTTATTTTCTGATTTTCGCAGTTGGAATTTGTTCTGCGATATTACGTTTCATCAGTACATTGGAGGGGGGGGGGGGTAAAAGTTAACTTAAACTAAAACAGCGAAAAAATACGTACCGTGTGTCATAATTTAGATTAGATTTCACAGAATTTCCTCTTTTACTCTCATGAAATTACAATTCCCGTCAGCTTGTCGGTTAAGGTGTGTCGCTAATCTTGATCAAAGAATGGCACAGGTCACTTAACAACCAATGACGTGAATCTTTTACCCCCTGCTACTCCCGATTCTCTTCCTGGAGGGTCACCCCATCTCCCCCCTGGCGAGTATTAATGAAGTCAGGTGACCAATGGCATTTATTTAAATGACGTCATGGTCATCATTGTTATAATATATATCCATACCGTAATTAAGAGAACTGCATGTGTGAGAAGTATATGTGTGTGATTTGTACTTAGTTATTTCTGTTGGTATGTCCAATCTGATAATTGAAATGCCAATCACTATTTAAAGGTCATGTACAGAAAAATATTAATTTCAATCAATAGAGAAAAATCTAATAAGTCTAATACTGAAAATTTCATTAAAATCGCATGTAAAATGAGAAAGTTATCTTGACAGATTTGACAATAATGACCGACTCAAATGACCTACAAAATGTTAGAACAATGGTAATTTCACATGTTCAGGGAAGAATAAAACTTTGTTTCACATGACAACCAGGTAAAATTGAAAATACTTCATATTTCCTATCATAAAATACAAAAGAAATAGTGAGTTGCTGATTTCATCAGTCTCCTCATTTGCATACTCACCAGGATGTGCACATAATAATTGTCTTGTGTAATTAAGTGAAATTTTGAAATGTCATAACTTTTTTATTTTAAATCCGATTTAGATGGAATTTTTTCTTCTTTACTATTCAAACAACTTTTCGTTAGGGGTGGACCTGTCCTTTAAAAGAGTAGCTACATTTTCTATCTATCGCAAGAAAAGAGTTAATCGAACATATTGAGAACGTGGCCTTTAAATAGTGATGTGATCGACATTTAAGTGTTTCGGGTATTGAGTGGAGTATTGGATTTTTGACAATTTTACTGTCCCGCAGTTCTCTAGCATCTACCACGCAGGTTTATAAAAGATATTCCAGCTTTATACCAACCTGTAGTCTTAGCATACAAGGGGGGGGGTTGGGGGCATGGGCCTCCCACAATTTTTAAGACAAACAGGGGATGAAAAGATGAAAATGGAAAGCAAAAGGGGTGGAAATTTTCAGTAATTTCTGACTTTCATGCCAAATCTATCACAATATAAGATTTTTATATTAGTAAGATCAAAATGTTTATTCACTCACTTTGCTCGCTCACAACGTGTTAGAAATTTGATTGACCATATATGGCACCATCATTTTTTTTTCATTTTGCTCATAACGCTACTGATCCTTGAATAATGAGCAAATTTCAACTCAGTGAAATTTTGCTTGGCCAAGTGCTAAATTCGAATTGCATACAAAATGATAATAAACGTGGTTTACGCTTTGAAAATGGATAATCCAAAGCAAACAGATACGCACAGCCCCACATCCATAAGCATAAATTGATACAGCCTACCACAGTTTCCAACTTGTGAATAATCAGAACAATAAACCATTCAGATTGTATTTGCAAATGTATAATTCAAAATATTACTTTTATACAATTGTTTTAACTGACACTGATTATGAAAACGCATGCAAAAATTCATAATGTTCTGATGAGCACAATATTTTATGATTCACATGTAATATTGGCGGAGACCTTTGTAAAAGTTCAGGTCTGTTCTTGACTGGAGTATTCGTAGTGGATGATACAACGTGACAGGGAATCAATTATAGTAGATCATACAAACTTAAACGACACACATTTCTTGTTGCATCAGTTTGTAATGACATAATGGGAGATGAAAGATAGGGTCATTGGCAAGCGTTGCTCCTAGGGAAAGTTTGTAGTTTATTGTAATACATTCACAGGCGGTGTTAGGGGACAGGGCGTACGTGATCATCCCCTCTAATTGTACAAGCATTGGATAACAAAAGAGAAAAAGCGAGAAAAAAAACTTCCAAAAATTGGATAGTGATTAATAATTGACTTTAATGATGACGCTCTACGTCAATAATAAGTAGATGCTTGAGTAAAACTACTATAAACATGGAGCTATTAAGTACTTACGTTCTTTTCCTTGTGTGTGGTTTTATGCAGTCATTCTCGTTTGCTGGCATTCCTTGTGTTAACAACCTGGTTTCGACTGTATGGGACACTCGGAAGAGAAAGGAACATTCCCTGAATGCAGTTAAGTCAGTGCTTAAATTCGAAGTTTATTGATTTGGAGTTCCCCAATCTCTTAGTAGCTCATCCAGACGATGGGAAATGTTCTACCAAACCTGTCGAGCAAACATGTCTTTAGTCAATAGGACATACAGAATTCAAAATTATATCGTACAAAATAGATTTGGTTTGCAATACAGTGAGAAGGAAGTGGTTTAGAAAATAGGATAAAGTAAGATATCGTTATTTACTTACAAAATCAAAAGTTGATTCTCAGGTGGTATTTTGATCGCCTGTAGAATATACAATCGAGTTTTCGCCTTTATGCGCCATTTCTACACGAGACACCCACGCCAAAATATGCTACTAATCCTATCAGACTAAGAAACGACGATGTGTGATATAGTCTGAACGACGTTTCAACTTTTCATATTCAAGCTCACGTTACCACTGTCGTCATGATTGAGGTTGAATCTCAAGATAATTCGGGATAAATGATCTTACTTTGAACCAAAATGTAATTCAAAGAGCCAAACAATCTGAGATCAATTAGGAATTGAGACTTGTTGAAGAGCTAAAAAAACCTAAACGGTGACAATATTGGACAAGGGAAGCAATTTCAAACTGAAAATTTACTGAATTCATCATGGTGCTACAACAACACCACGACTATTTAGTTTTCAAAAGTAATAATCTTTGTCAGAAATTATGGATCTCCCAGAGTTTTATGGCTCAACAAACGTCATTTACAGAAGAAATTTAATAATTCAAGAAAATATAGACTGCAAACCTGAAACCATTTTAAAGTGAAAAAGAGTAAAACTGAATTGAAGTGAATCTGACCTCTTGAAGACCATGCTCATCACGCTCGTATTTTAATCTGAAGTACATGCTGTGAATTTTATTTCAATTATTACCTGTGTCCAACTATGCATAGGTGTAATATCTTAAAATGAAATCACTCGGCCAAGGCACCTCCATATATAAACTGTTATCATGGTGATACAAACTCTCAGCGATATACAGTAGTCCACAGTTTCTAAACTTATCTCTTTATCTATTTGTATTTTGTGTCCCTTAAGTTATTGACGCCAATTTAGCATACCTTTTTATTAGATCAAATTTGATTAGCCCGTATTTTTCACGGTGTAAATAACAAAACTAGTAAGGTCATCAATATCTTTGTATTTTTTCATATATTGCTTAGACATTATTACACTAGACCTGATATTATGAATGGGCTATACTTCATGAATAAATCATACGTGATAGTTCTTTAATGAGCATTCCGGGTATACTGCATCGTTAATCGGATGAGTCTCCCATTTTTCTCCATCAGAATAGAATACCGTTACGTGTTACTCACACACACATCATCTTAATCTTCTACTTCTTAACTGCAAACAATATTCCGCTCTCTTGAAAACAAGTTATACCATTATCCTTTTTTCAAAGATGAACAAGTTTAAAGCAAGGTCAAATACCGCCATGTTTCAAAAGTTATTTATTCATTTCATTTTATTCTTGTGTTAAAAACATCAAAAGATCTATACGATGTATGTTTCACAAATGATTGCACATGGGAAGTGGGGGAATCATAAAAAACATATGGGCTTGTCGATGATGAGTCCCTACAAAAATAAAATCTACAATTGGAAACATCTAAAAATAAAATATACCAAATGTTAACCTGAGCAGCCTACAAGTCATCTGATACTTCTCCAGTAATTAAATCTTTGGTTAAAGGTTTTGCACAATGGTTTACTGATAAAAAAGTTACACGTTTATTAACCTTGATATTTATACAATCAATTCCAGCACTAGTTTCATTATTCATATCAAGGACAATTTTCAGAGTTTTAGATGTGCTAGTAGGTTTAAAAAAGCTGTGTGGTTATTAGGGCTGTTCAAGGATGATTCAAATGAATTACATGTACGTATTTGGTTTTCCAATAAATTTTCACCAATATTTACAAAGAAATTGTTAAAGGCATTGGACTACATGAGGGAATTTACTATTTTCAAGACTGATGGTAACAATAATTACTGATTTTTTGATATTTTTTTTCCAACAACACATTAATCAAATTCCAAGTAGATTTAGAATTGTTTTTTATATCTATAAACCTTCTACAGAAAAAAAGTTTTTTTGTGTGTCTTAGGGTGCATTTATGCGCCACTTTTTTTTAACCCTAGAATCATGATCTGAATCATGATTCAAATCATGATTCTGCAGAATCACGATTTTAGCTTCGTTGATACATAATTACGAAATTGTTTATATTTTTTCATTTATGTTTGATGGTTTATGAATATATTTCTTGTATAATCTAGACCTTTTTTTTACATAGCTTGAGTAATTCTCGAGTAATCCACTGATTTTTATTACATGTTCTAGTGCCAGCAGATTTAAGAGGGAAACGTTCATTCATTTTACTCATACAATTTCCATATACAATATTAATATCTTTACTTCTGTAAATATTCCATGATAATTCACTTAATTTTTAGGAAAATATCTGCAAGTTCAACTCAAATATAACACGTTTATTGGTTAAAGTTGAACTGTCTTCCTTATTTTGGATAAAGCTTGAATTAGGTATTCTAAATATTGGCATGTGATCACCTATATCACTTATCAAGAGTCCCAAACTCTTATGGTTGCTATAATTAATAAAATGATATTATGCGTGTCGGGCTTTCTATGATTCGATATAGTAAAAAACTGTATAACTGAATAACTATCAATCTGCATGCATTATGTTCTACAAAATATATGTACATTACAATAAAATTTAAAAATATAGAAAGAACACAGTTAAATTTATTTTGCATGACAATTCACCTGTAAAATTAATTTCTGAAAAATAGATATGTTTACAATAATAATATGTATATAATGTATGAAATTTTACGACAAATATGCTAGAATTACATTGAAGATTTATTTTTTATAGAGTATTTTTTTACTGAAGAATAATACTTAAACGATGCATTTACTAGTTAAAATAAAGCGTTATGAAGGAGAAGGAACGAGGTAAAACGAATAAATGTGGAACCAAGATCAATGAAGGTCGTTTCCTTGAGCATTTAAGAATAAAAGTGCCAAGGAAAATGTATAGATCTGATGTTTGATGTTTTGATATCTGAATAAGTAAACTGTTTTGATTCTAAAGACCTGAAAGAGAGTTGATCGATTTTATTGACTGATATTATTTGATCATTAGCATACTTTCTCTGTAGTCTGCGGGAAGTAAGCCCTAAATCAAAGTAATTATCTTCCTGAACAAGATTGCATAATATCAAGTGAAATGAGGCTAACTCGATTAGCGTGATTAGGCTTGAATGGGTATATAGGATGGTTTCATGGTTTCAAGTAATTCATACTCCCTTGAAAATAAGACCGCTGATATTTTGGGGTATCTAAGAAAGGAATAAAATTGTTCTATTTTCAAAGCCTCATATGTTCATTTAATAGATCACGACCGTGCTGTCCATGAATATATTTTGCACCATATCATTCAACATCTTTCGGAGTATATGGGCTGTCGTGAGCAACAGTATTTTCATTGAGAATGATATTTGCAAAACTTTAGTTTTTGTGAAGCAGTTTTTCAAAAAATAAAGATTAGTCTCTTAACCTATATCTATAAATTATCAAACCTAAATCATTGTTACTTGGATACCGTTATAAATGATATTTAGTGCTCACTGTTCAAGAATATATTCACATTGAATCCACCTTGATTTCTTGTAAAAAGAAATATACCAAACTTAAAACACAACACGATTCATCTTTCTGGTTCCATTATTTTTGTTTATCATGGCGTCTCAGTCTGACCAGGCTAATAACCTTCACGATGCGCAGGTTTGAGCAATCGCCTTTTACATCTAGTACTACATGTACCAAGACAAAGAGCAAATAAGTACATGATGATTCAATTGATTTGATTCTCATCCAAAGGAACAGGTTTTGTCGGCCCGCTACCTGTTATCTCTTCCCTCGCTGCGTCCAGTTTCGATCCGTACTTGTGCGCGATTAAGCACAATATGCACTTCTGAATCACCTCCAAATTGATTTCCCTTTCGATTCATCTAGGCCTCTCACAGGCCCGTGGGAATTTTCTTTTCACATTACCGTTTCTAACCATTTATTTCAATGTCATCGTCGTGTAGATTGCGGGTATATATGGTATATGCACACATTTTTTCTTCCAGTTTTTAGTTATACGTGTAGAATTGATCAAAGAAAGAACAATGAATTAATAAAAACATTAAACACACAGCATACATGTAGAATAAGAGGAGCTACCATTAACAACAACACAATATACATGTCAAAGTTCTTTTTGATTCCTGGTGGAAAACATGATGGGTTCTGATTCCTATATATGCAACAACAAAAAATAATGTCCTATGGACAGTTAAGAAAGGCAACGTGTTATTTAAAGATTAGTACCCAAAGTATGATTTTTAACGACGCCCTCGTACACACTCATACCCACAATAAACACTCACATTCGCACGTAACACACTGGCTCGAATACCCCGCACACACATGAAATTTGAAGATGAGGTATTGCGTGGATGCGAGATACAAATCACCTTATCCTCATTGCAGTGAGTATTACTTTCACAAAAAAATGGTTAAAAATCATAATTATGTTAACCATCGGGATATTTTGTTTAAGTAGATTCCATTTCATTACGTTGATATGTGCTGCAAAAGTTCCTACCATGTAATCTTTGTGATTTTGGATATTTTGACATACCTAATCAATCATTCCTGAGCTCCATTCTGTAAGAGTTAATTTCCTAAATAAGAATATGTATAAATGATTCCCTTAATGTATTTGTTTTGATCTTTAGGAAATTGTTGCTACAAGAAGATATGCCATACCTTTATACCAATTAAAGGATACCACAGTTGCATATAGTGTAATCATAAGAAAAGTAAACAACTCGGGATTCTGATGCTGAATGCCTTCTGCCAGATTTGTACAGGATACCAATCATACAATATCTGACTATTTGATTCATTTAAGATAAAGATCTGCTAAACCTATTACAGACCTTCGTTATCTATCTCATAGAAATAGAAAAACAACTGATGGAATTCGTTGTTAATGGTTTTTGCCGACACGTCCTCATCAGTTTTAATAACGCCAGTGCCAAGTTTGCTCTTGGTACCAAACGAGCATGACGAGCGTGCTATATGGTGATAGTGAACCCTATACTACGTGTACAGTGAACTGTCCCAAATTCATTAGTCTCTCATCCATTACTGGATTAGATTGCTATACCCACGACATTCTTACATGAAAAAATATATTCACCATTCTTAATGTGATATAAATAGTACATTATCAGAATCGATAAAAAGTAAAAATTGTAGTAAAGCAAAACGTCCGCTTGCTGTCCTCTCTTCTCCATCATTAAATTATTTCGTATAAAACCCTGTAAATGGTAAGGTGTTAAGTTTTAGTTAGAGATAATCTATATTTATGTCCAAAGTTTGTTCAAAATATCTATTTGCAATTTATAGTAACTATCAATTTGAAATTTGCAATTGATTGAGTTGAGCTCTTAATCAGATAATCAGATGATAACATTTATAATGATATTCAAGAGCGCTAATGATGGATTTGGGGCCTTGAAACAGAGTTGTTATGAAAAAAAACGTTTTTTTTCAATTTCCACTTTAAAACTAAAGTTCAGGAAATAAAGATGACTTCGAAAAAAAAATACATCACATACACTCACACACACACAAAACGTGAATGTATTTTTGGTTGATATAGACTTGAGCAAGTCTACTCTTGGAGATTAGGATATGATAGGAGTTAACAGGTTCATCAATGAACTGCTCAGGGATATGCTGAACGAAAAACCTGGCTATTTACTCAATTAAATCTAATTTCCCTTGATTCCCGGATTCCCTTTACACCAGGAGAACCTAATTGCTTCTCATTAAGAAGTGATTAATTGAAAATAAACTGTAATGACATCGGTTAATCGATGGCCCCTGTTCGTTCTGGATTTTCTTAAACATTAACTGATATCATTGACCTACATAATCGTTTGTATATAGGTAAAATAACAATATATCAGAATTCCTCCTAAAGTTTATGATAGGATGGTGAAGTTGTGTGGAGGAAAGTGTAAGGCTGATATGGTATGTGTGGGGAGGGGCATTAAAGGAAGGGTGTACGTGTATGAAATATATCGAATATGTGTATTTTGAGACCTTCCTTCACAATTATAATGATAGTAACAATATCAACAACAAGCATAACAATAATAATAACAATGATAATAATAACACACACGCACACACACATATATATATATATTTATATATATATATATATATATATATATATATATATATATATATATATATATATATATATATATATATATATATATATATATATAGCTCTGGGGATCCTTGCTTTAAGAGTTGCCAAAGCTGTAATACATGTATAACTTCACACATTTGTATACTTTTTCCCATACGTTTACTGTATCAAAGCAATAGCTTTGATCCAGCTGAGGCATGGCGGCTTGTCATTGTTCAAAACCCACCTTCACCCGACAAAGGAAATCGAAAGATCGGAGAAAAGAATCGGAGTCGCCCTAGCCACTAACCCGCCTTTGTGGTCTAGTGGTTAAGGCACCGGCGTTCAAAGCTGGGGGCCCGGGTTCGATTCCCAGCAGAGACATTTTTTCGGCATCACCAATTTTTCCAAAGGGTAGATAGCTCTGGGGAACCTTGATTTAGGCTACGCCTACTATTGTTCTCTTCATCCATTTCTTTCACACAATATTTAAATAAAAGAGTTGCCAAAGCTGTAGTACATGTATAACTTCACCCATTAATATATATATATATATATATATTATGTATTATTAATACAAGGGGATACGTGTATGTATATTATATGTACATATATATATATGTACAGAAACACGCCCAATAATTGCAAATTTTAAAGGGCATACGTACCAGCAGCCTTTATGGCCCCATCTCAAGTCCTCAACTACTCATATCCGGCCAGTTTTCTAGCCCACATTGCAACATTATTGGCAGTGTAGTCTGGTAATATGTGTCCACTTTCAATTATCACATAACTTTTCGCTATTTACATTCATATGTCATGTCACCAATCAGCAAAACATGTATATTCCTTTCAAGTGCATTTTAGTTCGCACAAGTAAAATTGTAGGCTTATTTATTCTCATATATTTCTAATAGCAATCTCTAAAGCTATATTTTATATCTACACAGTAAAAACGCTGTACAAAATATCGCTGTATAAGAGGTGCTGTATAATTTTTTGAACAACACATGTTTAAGCTTTGATAAATATCGGTATAAAACACGGCGAATGGACCTGTTTAAGTTCCGTAGACATAAGGCTTGAACAGGGGGTTGTACAAGATACCGGCACATGTAAAGCGCATGCGTACGCGTGCGCAGTGCTATGCTAGTGGTCGGAAGATGGCGTTGAGTATGTTTGACTCGGAGACTGCTGCAGTGCACTGGAAAAATCGTGTTTAATCTCCGTTTTAGAAAATGAAAGATTTGGGGGTGACAAACCTGCTTCAGGAGTGGGACTTCCCACATTTAGTTCCAGTCTTTAGAGGTAAATTCAGTGATTGATTTCGAGTGAATGTTCATGAATAATCTCAAAAGTCAATGCATTGTTACCGTTGTTGCAGTGCTTTTATTGTGTGTGCATGTACGTGTGTAACTCTATATGATGGTCGCCAAGTCAGAAATATAGGCCTATGATTTTATTGGAAAAACCTCGGCTCGGCCGGCAGTCATTTTGAGATTGAAAAAAAATGGTGCCCCATCTGCGCACCCATTCACTTTTGCACGTGATTTGGAGATTTTGATGAGAAAGGCTGCATTTTGAGGCTGTCATAAGAAATACCCAAATTTCATTATTTTTCCACCTTTGTGAGTCGGATTTTGCAATAAATATCTGTCTATGTGCGCAGACTATGGTACCTTGAGCGAAGTTCGTGCAGGATCCACTCCACTTAATTACCACAAGGGCCTACACCATGCTCCACTTACACGAACTTCGAGACCATGAACTCGATCTGATATTCTGAGTGACAAAAGGTGGGATTTTATGGGGGTGAAATATGAAATTCATGCAACATCACGATCTTTACACAAAGTTTCACTTCTTTCCATGCTTCTATTAGTATTAGTCTCAAAATTGGTGATTTGAATTATAGCCTACATGAACTGTGATGAAGATCCTCACACATAAATAATTCACTGCCAATGATCGCATGCGGATGCGATATGCGCGAGGTACCGGGTCCGGTACAAGCTCGGACCGGGCCGTCCTCAAGCACATAGCCTACGTGTAATGTAGGCCTGGCTAGATCTATTTCTAGTCAACTTTATTCAATTTTGTACGTCTACATATGTGTATGTTAAACCCCATTAAAATCTAGGTCTATACTATAGGTCCAAACCTAGATCTAAATCCTGGCCTAGCTTGGCCAATAGTCCCTTATTATTGGCCAGCCTAGCGAGGACAGGCCTACATGCAAATAGCAACAGATCTAAATGTTACATTGTAATTGCAGATGTATGTACAGTTTGTGAATGATCAGAAACTAATTTTGAATCTGAGATACAGGAATTACATTTAGGTTGACTTCATGTAAATTCCCCACTGTGCACAGGGGAATTTTTTATTGAGAATTTCTACAATTTATCCACTTATTCCACCAGTTCTCTATAGAATAGTCAGATAACTTGTGTAATAATTAATGTTACTATTCTTGATCTTTGATTCATGTTTATCACAGTTAAATGTTGCAGAAGATGAGCACGAAGAAGACACCTACTGGATGCAATATTACTCATCACCTGACAACATTGTTGTTAATGTGACGAACCTCGGTACCGAGATATGAGTTGACTAGAGGAAACCCGCGACCAAGCACAGCAGAAATTCTTGACAAATATCTACAGCTTTTGGGAATGGTAAAATAACTTGATTACTTAGTGCAGTGGATTCGCATTATGAAAAAAAAATAATTTAATTGTTCGAAGTTGAACAAAGCATTTTTTGTTATGAATTTCCAAAATTATTCTCTTTCTTGCTTGAGAATATAGTGCAAGATCATAGGATCACTTACTCTGTCTCAGTGTTAAAAATTCAGTTGCATCTTAGTTGTCAGAATTCTATGATTAGTGGAAAAGTTGTTCTGAAATCCGATTGGAAAGATTAAATTATGTCTTCTTCCCATGAATGTCCATCTCTGGCGGGGGGGGGGGGGTATTAATTTCCCCACCTAACTCCCCCCCCCATTTTGCAAATACTAAGTATTTTTCTCCAGTGGTTAATTACTCCAATAGTGATCAATATTAAAAGAAATGTGATAAATGGTTAGAAATAGAAAGGTCAATGTCAAAGCTCACTAGACTTTACTTGATTTGTGCAGTGTGTGCATGTGACCTAGGGTTTTTGTTACAAACATTGATAAGTTTTATTTTTTATTTAATGAGCAATATTTAGCATGACTTTAATTACAATGTACCGGTAATGTATGAAAACATAGTATTGCTGGTAATTGTATTATGTGTTATACAGCTTATATATAAATACTTATTTCATTTTCAGATTGATCAAGACTTTGATTTAACAATTGATGCAGCTCCTGGTGCCCTTTTCACAATGTGGCCAAAGTTGTCCAGGCAGACTTTGGAATTTGCGGAGAAGATTAATCCAGGGTATAGAAAGATCCTAGGGGCTGGAGTGGACCAGAAAATGACGCAGAGTAAGTTTTAGTCTTATAGTTATACTCAATTCAAACTTACAGTAGCAGTGCGAAGACTTTTACAAAGCTGCATCAATTAGCATTTAAACTGCAAAAGAGGATATTTCCTCTCCAGGTGTGTAAGAATAACAATGCTTACAATTTAATGTGAAATCAGTGTTCTTATGTACACCGAATCCTGTCTAACATAATTAGTATAGTTAATGGACCTCATCGAAACAAGCAAATGATCTACAGTAACATACACCAATTCAGAGTAATGATTTCTGAAGAGGAAGTAACACAGACCCTTTTTTTTACTATCGTGTTGCACAAGCCATTAAAGAGAGATAATTGACTCTCAACATAATACCAGCTGAACACTGCGCACAGCATTATCAGCATTATTGCATTATTGTGTAGGGGGGGGGGGCACTCAGTATATAATGCATAGTGGGTATGTGCAGCGGAGGGGACCCCCATTTTTACACTCAAATTTCCGTTCCAAGGCATAGCATTTTTAGCCTATTAAGAAAAAGAACAAAGAAAGCCACTCCAAGGCATATTTTCTTCTCGTGAAAAAGGAAGAAAGAAATCCGCTCCAAAGCTTCGCATATTTTCTGTTATGCCGTTTCGATCGATCTGCTACAATGAGTAGTAATTTTGAAAAAGCAGCCGCTGCAATGAACGCTGTCTGACCATTGCCTCTGTGCTAGCGCACCCGCCGCCCATGCTGCCGGTCTAGCTGCATGCACGTATGCCCGTTCCATAGGGATGCATGAAGGCACTCACATGCAGGCGACTCGTTCCAAGGACCCCAGTTTTCACAAACATTTGTAGTTCTGAAGCCCGTTCCGAGGACCCTCCTTTTTGCAATTAGCCCACTCCAAGGCCCTCGTTTTTTGTCTCGCCCGCAGCACACCCCCACCAATTTTGGGGTCGAGTGCCCCCCCCCCCCCCCCCCCCCCCGGATTGTGTAGCAGTAATGCATTGCAGGAATTTCAAATGGGAACACTGACAAAACTCGAATAACTTTGTACTCAAGGCTTTTAATCAAACTTGGAGAGAAGCATGGTCATATGCAAATTTATTTCAATTTTAACAAACATGAGGGTCACCTCATGGGTCAGGCTGATGATGAGCATGGGTCAAAGTTAAGCCTATTAGGGCAAGTTTTGTATTACAGCTCATAACGTTTGATCCATGTACAGTGTATGCCCATTTTTTTTTACCAAACTTGGATGGTAGATGTCCCCGGGGAGTGGGGGATTGAAGGTCACCTCCAGGTCAAATGTTACAGCAGGGGTTGAAGAACTTTTGGAGCTCATTGTTAGGATTTTTGTTTGTTTGTTTAAATTTCTATCATCACTCATAAATTGTTACCAATCTAAGAGAGACATCTGATTATTCAGAGATTTGAAGGTCACCTCCAGTTCCAAGCTTAAGGTCACAGGCAGGGGTCAACAAGCCTTTTGAATATAAAATGATTTTGTTGTATATTAATGGGTGATACACATTTTGGCTGAAATCACCATGGTGAATCCCTTTATTACCTTCAATCCTTATAATATCTCAATGATATACTTGTACCCATTCCACTTGTAAGATTGAATCTCACTTGCAGGCAAACACATTTAGTTTGAAAATGCTGATATCTCCTCACCTTCATCTTTCTTTCCTATTTTCTTTGCTCCCATTCTTATTTTGTTTTCCCTTCCTTCACCGGACACTTCTTTGCTCAAACCATATTTTCATTAATACAGGTCGACAATGAAGAAAATTTGACTTTCAGTACTTCCTGGGATTTTGATCGGCAGAACGAAAGGGGAATGAGGCAAATTAAATGTGCCGTACTTCAAAGTCTTGAATCTTTCATCAATCTCCAATTAGTAAGTATTGATTATCATCTTAATTTTTCAAAGTTTTCATTTATTTATATATTTATTATTTTTTGGCCAATTTAGGTTAAAGCTCTGATTTTCCTGAACAATATTAGAACGTTACTGTTGGCAATCTTTGAGAGCACTTAGGTTTGAATGTAGCGCATGCTCACTTGACCAAGGCAAGTGAAAATATCAAAGTGCTTAAGTTGCTTACACAAAAAGGTAAAAAAAAATTAATGTGGGCAAGTAAAATTTTGACCCCAACATTGAAATCTGTTTAGGGCAGCTATCTGACTGTATTTGTTCTATCTAATAATCCTGATACTAAATTAAGTATCTCAATTCTGTAGCGCAAATCATAACAACGGAAGAAGTTCACACAATGACTTAGTCAATACCTATTCTGCATGTATGTCATGGTTGTTGAATGTCTATGCAAAACTGCACATCTTGCGAAGACTTGAAATCTCCTTAAATGCAGTTCTCTAAACTCAGAAAAATACCTCCTATGGTTTTACCTCAATAATGTAATGAGATCAACGCTGATTCATGTTATTTATTTTGTGGGGGGGGGGAGCAATAGAAGTCCTTAAAGGGATGGTCCGGGCTGAAAATATTTATAGAGTAGAATTCACTGAGCAAACTGCCAAAAATTTCATCAAATTGGATAACAAAGTTATTGAATTTTAAAGTTTAGCAATATTTTGTGAAAATAGTCGTCATGAATATTCATTAAGTGGGCTAATGACGTCACATCTCCACTTGTTCTTTTGTATTTTATTGTATGAAAATAGGTTTATTCAATTTTTTTCCTCCAAGAACTAGAAAAATTGGATTGACATTTCATTTAGTGCATTAGATATTGATTGCTGCAACTTATTTCATTATAAAGGAGACATATTATTCACACAAGTATGAAATAATGAAAAAATATGGTTTTATGTAATAACATAAGAAAACGGAAAGTGGAGATGTGACATCATCAGCCCACCTAATGAATATTCATGACGACTGTTTTCACAAAATATTGCTAAACTTCAATAACTTTATTATTTGTTATCCGATTTTGATGAAATTTTCGCCATTTTGTTCAGTGAATTCTACTCTATGTATTTAAGACATGAATATTTTCAGCTTTTGACCATCCCTTTAAAGATATTGGCTAACAATACCACAATTAAAAAATCTGAGCCGCATGATTTCCCATGCTGAAAATCTTAAGTTGACCAGATTCACTTGCCCATTTTATTATACATGATGGCCCAAAAAGAATAGAACAATTTAGATCTTTAATTTCAGTGATATAGCCAAAGTGTCATTGTATTGGATATTTCTTTTTTTTTGGTAGAATGATGTAATTGTCATGTTTTGTGAACCCTTGTCATTATGATTTTCGAAATATCATTTACCACCTAGTATTTCCCACTCCTGTATTACCTGTCAACCCTGCTCTTAGTATGTAAGGTATAATACAGATTATCCAACTAGATGTCTGTGTGATTGGTCTTCTACCCCCTTCGATTCTTTGTTTTGCACTTTATTTAGGAAGGAGCATGAAGAAAAAGAAGATGAACAGGAATTGACAATGGCGCGTTCCATACCTGGGAGTGATTGCACAGTGGCACCCTTGGACCTAATTTCACCCTGACATCAAGTTGGTTTTAAGGAGAACCATGAGAGAAATTAATAAATTAAAGTTTGGCGAATATCAAAGAATAACAGAGTTATGAGGCTTCAAAGTTTTAAATTTGTGACATGACATGAATATGATTTACCCATAAATTAATTCATATAAAATAATATCATTTGGAAAATTTTACCATACAGCCTTGTAGATTACATCGCACACTACCAGCGTGCAAATTGCTCGCGTGATCGGCGGGGGGGGGGGCACTTCCATTTACGAGTGGATACCATGCGCGACCATTGGGTCTCGAAAAGCACCCTAAACACGTAATTTCCATATTCGGAACATGCACCCCTTAAGTATTGGCGTGTGAAACCCTACCCTTAACTATTGGAAACAAAACAATACTCTTGGCAAATATTCCCTGAAATGAACCCCTAAACAAGTACAGGATGTTTTATTGTTACGGGTCCTTCGGTTGTCTGCTTTACCTTAGTTGGTTTGGTACGACCCCATCTTCTACTCTACGTGCAAATCAGACTCTAAACACGAAGTGTTAGGGCAAAAAGGACATCTTGTATGAAACATTTTTATTTTGTTTTATCATCCCCGCAAATTTGACCCTAAACACGTGATTTTCCTAGCGAAATAGATACCCTTTTTTCATTATATTTGTGTTTTTTACACCATTATCACGTTACATACGCAACGTGCCATGTCGTTAAAAAGACATCCTTTTTACCTGTTTTTTAGGTCGCGCATGGTATCCTCTCGTCAATGTAAGTGGCTCCCGGGGCACCCCCCCCCCCCCCACAGAGCAGCCAAAAAAGCCTGGTCTAGTTGGGGTTAAGAGGAGTGCTCGTTTCTTATTCTATTGATCACATGTAAATATTTTTAGGTCAAATGGCATTTTTTATGACGGTTGGCTAATTTAAAGAGTTGTTTGAATAATTTCACCTTTTGGTGCAGAAGAACAGTTCTTGTTATCTTTGTTGTAAGAACTTTAAGTCCAGTACACATCATCTTTCCAGATTTCATGCAAATACAAGAAAGAATCTTCTAAGGCATGTCTGAAACATTTAGATGACAATCTTTATTCCAACTTGTTGTGCCAGGATAAATTTGACTCATTTCGATACTTTCTCAATGCTAATTATGAATGTTCCATCGTTAAATTTATTTAAAGGTCAAGTCCACCTCAGAAAAATGTTGATTTGAATCAATAAAGAAAAATCAGACAAGCACAATGCTGAAAATTTCATCAAAATCAGATGTAAAATAGGAAAATTATGACACTTCAAAGTTTCGCTTATTTTCAACAAAATAGTTATATGAACGAGCCAGTAAAATCCAAATGAGAGAGTCGATGATGTCACTCACTATTTCTTTTGTTTTTATTGTTTGAATTATACAATATGTCAATTTTTACGAATTTGGCAATTAGGACCTCCTTGCCTGAAGCACAAAATAATGGAATTCCACGTGTTCGGGGAGGAATGAAACTTCATTTCACATGACAATGATGAGAAAATGAAATATTTCATATGATAAAATACAAAAGAAATAGTGAGTGAGTGATATCATCAACTCTCATTTGGATGCAACTAGCTCGTTCATATAACTATTTTGTTGAAACTTTAAAATGCCATAACTTTCTTATTTTACATCAGATTTTGTTGAAATTTTCAGTGTTATGCTTTTTGAATTTTTCTCTTTTTATTCAAATCAAGTTTTTGTTGGGGTGGACTTGTCCTTTAAATATTCAGCAACTGAACATTTGCTCAATGCATTAAAACCGAAGGATCTTTTGTACCATAATTGGATACCACCCTCTAATTTTTCATCCATTGCACACTTATTTCACTTTGGCCTGCAGTAATGCTGAGCTTGGGTCTGTAATAGGACATATATTTCATATTTGCTTTGCTCACATAGTATTCAGTGGCTACACCCTAAATAGACTGGGCTATTTCGACGCCTAAGAAGACGGGGGGGGGGGGGGGGCTAATTCAGCCCCCCCCCACGATCTCCGCCGTGGATGGCGCGATCGAGACGAAAATTGGCACACGTGTTACCCATGGCATTATCACAAAACTATAACGTCAAATTCTGCAAAAAATTGCATGTCTCATTAATTATGCTAATTTATGCGTAAAATCATAGATTGCTCTAATTAATAAAATAATGCCCCTGAATTGCTAATTTTTGTTCCACATACTCTAGATAGGCATCTGATCAAATTTATTTTTTAAAAATTTCAACATCACATTTATTTTCTTATGTGTTCTATTGTTTTCTAAATTTCTTTTGTTTTTCTTTGTTTATCTACTTTTTTTCAATGGAAATTGTCGGAGACTTTTGACCATAAAAAAGATAAAATTAATAGGTTTTAAGCAGTAAAAGGAAAAATATTGATACATTTATGAATTTTGGCTAAAAACACTATTTGCATTGGATTTGTACACAAATTCACGTTTTTGATTAATTTTGGGTCTGCATGCACTTACGAAATGTTGCGTAATTTCGGAACGGCGTACCCGGGGGTCACAATTTTGGTCTCAAGAGTTGCGCCAGACTTGAAAGTAAAAAGTTAGTGAGCGACATGGTCAAAAAATTTTGAGGGGAGCTGAATTGGTCCCCCCCCCTCGACATTTTTTTCGTAATAAAGCCGCCGTGTAAAGTTTTTTGACCGCGTCGCTCACTGATTCTTTACATTCAAGTCTCGCGCAACTTTTGAGACCAAATTTCCGACCCCCGGATACGCGGTTCCGAAATAACGCATTTCGTAAGTGCATGCAGACCCAAAATTTAACAAAAATGTGAATTTGTGTACAAATCCTATTGCAAATAGAGTTTTTAGGCAAATTTATCATTATTTTTCCTTTTACTGATTGAAATTTATTAATTCCATCTTATTTATGGTCCAAATAAGTCCCTGACAATTTCCATTGAAGAACAATAAAAAATTGAGAAATACATAAGAAATTAAGAAAACAATAAAATACATAAAAAAATTAAATGTGATTTTGAATTTTTTTTTGTACATTTGATCAGATTCATATAAAGTGTCTGTGTACCCCAAATTTGCATTTTAGGGGCATTATTTAGTTAGTTAAAGCAAAATTTTGATTCTACGCATAAATTAGCATAAATAGCAATGAGCTTGTTCGCAGAAAATGATCTTGTAGTTTTGTAGATTATGCGACGGGTAACACTCGTGCCAAGTTTTGTTGCGATCGAGATCATAAGAGGGGCTGTATGAGACTATCAGCCCCCCCCCCCCCGTCTTAGGCATCGAAATAGGTTGAAATAGATTTAATATTTATGAGTCTTGTTATTTGCAATGTTTCATGAAATTGTAATGACATTTTTGTCTAAAGTTATCATGCCAATATTCAATGTTATTTTCATTTATTTATGTATCAAATAGCTATTTGAAATATGAAAAAATGTGAATTCTTCACTGTTGTAAGTTAGTTATCAGAGTACTTCTTAGATATAATGCCTGGATTGAGATTTTCTGCATACTTAAGATCACTACAAGGATCCCCATCTTTTTAGGATAATGTTAATCTTTCGCATTTGTGAAAGCACACAGGTGTCTGATTTTCTTGTAAAAAAAAAGCGGGGGGGGGGGGGGGAATAAAATAAATTACTGTTACTGAAACAAGTAATAAGAAAATTTCTGCTTTTTAAAAATATATATTGATAAGAGGGCAGCAAATACGTCAGTGATAAGTTATGGACATTTCTTCATATTTTGTACACATTTCATGAAAATTTTCTACCTTTCCCTGTGCAGGATTGAATCTACTCGTCCGTGTTCCGATATAGTATGTCATGAGTCTTCCACAGGGTTACATAGTGTTTTTAAGTGATACCTTGTAAAAAAAAGTTTTGGGAGTATTGCCTCCTATGTATGTAATGTAAAACATGCATACTTTACTGTGCAGGTGTGAAATGCAAAAATAAATATCTTGAATGAAACTGAAACCATAAAAGTTTCTCCTTTGCCTTCTTCTTTGCCTCCTTCTTTTATACAACCATTTTTGAACAGTTTTTTTTATACAACCATAGTTTATACAGTTGCACAAAATCTAATCAGTATTGCATAAAAATCTTTTTACAACCCGCTGTATAAAACCAAGTTTTAAACATAATTTGTATAAAAATTTTATACAACCTGCTGTTTAAATTTTGAACAACCGAGGGTTGTATAATTTTCAAACAACAGTTGTAAGGTTCATATAGTAAACAGCGGTTGTATAAAATTTTATACAGGTTGTATAATTTTGTTTTTTCTGTGTAGCTATTTGATAACACACATGCAGCCAATGAGAGAACACACACAGTGATGGTTCGTCCGCCACCTGTAGCTGCTTTTTTTTCTTAAAATGTATTATTCTCAATAATCTGATGTAAGTTATTTATGAACCATTCCTAAAAAAAGTTCTCTATTTCTATTCACATCGAAGCTCAACATTAACATGAAAGTGTATTATAAAATTTATGCAGCATGAAGGGGTTCCATTTTCCCGTAATTGTATAAAGGTCAAAAAGAAAATACCAATATGAATCCCACATCCGAAATGCTAAGCTCAAAGTTGACCTCAAGGAGCACTGAAAACTCACTGCATCTATACGGTAAACAATTAAGCAATAAGCAGTTGATTAAGGAGAATCACGTAAGCTGTCTTCTTGATTTTGTGTAATCAGTGCAATATAATTTTATAGATAACTATCTCCCCTTTCAATCAGAATTTTTGTGAATAAATATTGTAGAATCTATAGGAATGCCTCTTTTACGTAAAGGTATAGTGATCTAAAGGTTTTTTCTCCTATATTCGCTGTACATATAATCTTGCTGCATTATATTTAGATGTAGGGTTCCATATTATCTAAATGTTTGACGAAAAGACAGACATACGTCTCTGATCCCAGACAAAACAAATCCCATCCATTTGCGTCAACTCTTTATCTCTATCAGTCTATGTCGCAAGACATACTTATGCCTAATTCACTTTTAGTTTTACATTCTTTTATCAACTTCATCGCCATTTCTGTCAGAACTTCTGCTACAATTTGGCATGGCGATTTGAGTATTTATTCGAAGGTGTATTGTCAAAATGTCACGATGGAATGAGCGAAATTGACTTAAGGATCCAGGCGAGGTATTTGTTTGGGACCAATGCATTGATGGTACTTTCTCAAATTGATGCAGAACATCTACACAATTTCTTGGGACACTGTCGGAAGTATAAAGGTCGTTTACAAGTTTCCAACCGCGCGGTACAGGATATGGGAAAGTTTTCCATAAATTGGGTTTAGAGGGGGAGTTGCTACTCATTTACACCCGGGGTGGTTCACAAAGATTTAAGCGACTTAGAGTCGCACTTAAAGATCTATTTGCTTGTGGTATAAAAGGCATGACCACATTGGTCAGATCGTTGCATACACGCATCACTCGTCAGCACTTAAGTGCGACTCTAAGTCGCTTCTCAATCTTTGTGAAACACCCCCTGGATATTTCAAAAGAGTTCTAAAACAATCAGTCGAGAATCTTTGATAAATGAAAACCATAAGCTCTCAATAGTGCTGGAGACATATACATGTAGGTATTGTTTTTAATACTTGTTATTACTATTAGTGTACAGGTATATCGACCTTCACTGGAGATAGTTTTATTCACCACCTGTTCTTCGAGCAAGGTTTCCTTTGTATTTGGCGATCACTTCGGCATCTCATTAAATATACCATATGGAAAAACAAGATAATATCGTTTCATTCATATTCTATATCTTCACTATTTTATCGCATTTGAGATGATGCATAGTTGGTGGTGATTGTGCGTGTGGTGGTGTAGGAAATCACAATCAATGAGAACTTTAATGAAATAATCAACGAGTCAATCGGATTGTGTGTTTTTGTTGATTAATTCAGCGTAGTGGAACATCTACAGTAGATGTGAAAATACCGGATTTTTAAAATAAATCTGTTATGCAATATATAGGAACCATAATGATCCACTGCCAGAACAAGACAGCCATGTTGAAGTTATCAATAACAAAATATCACTCCATCTCCAAATAATCTTTGTGAGCATTGGAATATAAACTTTTGCGAATTACATCATGAAAATTGACAAGCCTTAAACATTTCCCCTCAAATTCCGTTCCTTGAAGATACTAATGGGAGATTCCACTGCGGAGATGCAAGAATCTCGGTCAATCATTTGCCATTGGTGTGAAGTCTGTCATGACCCATTGATATACTATGATGTGACCGCCTTGTCCACAATACCATTAAGTCATAGAGAGTTCAAATAAACCGACAGCTGGTGACAGGCTTGTCTTTGGTAGATAATAAATGCATACAATCTCAAGGGGGCCGCATTAGTGGGGTAATATCAAGGGGTCATTTCTACCTCAGCAAAAGTAAAATAAGCCAACGGAATTTGGTTCAGGCCTACATTCCTACTACTTCCTTTGATGTATTTTTTATTACTAGTACTTCTAATTTGATGTTCATGTCTCCTAAAACAATAACTGTTAATAACTGTGTAAATGTTTTTATCTCTCGAAAGAGAACCAGAACAAAACTCTAACCTATTTTCTTTATTCATGCTATACCAAGATTAGCAATATTTTCGAATCTACTGCCCTTTACTTGTAGGCTGTATGTTATAACTTTAATCAAAACGTTGGCCTCATAGCAATCATACAAATTTTCTATTTAACCAATTTCAAATATAGTATTCCAAAGCGAATCGAAGTGTTCTAATTTGATGCAAATGAATCATACCAATATAAAAAATGTATTTCTTTGACAAAGATTTTTTTTGTTTCATCAAGGAAATCGTGAAAGTAATGTAACGCACATGTGATATCATGTAGCAGCTGTAATAAGTCTGGGGATGTTTCCAAATTTGTTATTATTTATGTACGACTTTAAGATGAAAATTATTAAGAAAATTCATTTATTAATAATTTTCATTATCAGCTTCAGTTAAAATATGCACTTATTTTAACTAAATGAAACAAATTTATTAGAGCGAGATTTGTGTTATGATGGAAGTAAGTTGTTACAGTCATATTTTGTTGAAATTTCTGGTAAGTTTGGGGCTTACATTTTGGCTTTTGATAAGTTACTAACGTCGTTTCTAATACTTTGCTTAAAACACATCTTAGTGAACCCGTCATTACCCTCAGCATGCGGTATAACTAATCATTGTGCTACGACATTATTTTAGTTTAATAGAGCATCATCAGATTGAATGTTACATAAATAAAAACAATTTTGCAAGCCACGTGATGTGTGTCTATTGATGACTTGCAATACACCATACATACTTTAGCTTAGGGAGAATTTTTCGAATAGTTCTATACTTTTGGACGGAGATGATGTGCATTAAAAACACCGTAGTTTAGTTCTGCTGTTGTCTTCGACATTTAGAATAGAACATCATTTTTCTTTGATATACTTCTATCAAAATATATTTGATGGAAAAACATGTTAAGAGATAATTCAATATTGAGGAAAGTCCACGTTTAATATCTCCTTAGATTTTTATCCATCTATGTTTTCAATTATTATTTCAATTATTATTGTAATTTGTTTCAATCAGTTAAAAATATATATTTTATGTAATCTGTGTAATACACAACGGCATTAAATAATCTAAGCTGAAGAAATTAAATTTACCTGAAAAGCTACTCATTGTGATTTCTTCAATTTCTTTCCCTTGTGAGAATATCATCCTGAGAAAAAAAGTAATATAAGAACGTACCATGGATTATCTAACATCGAAGGTATTCAAGTATGACATGATAAATTATGATAAGGCTTATTCATTCAATTGAGATAGAATATCTTCATTGATCAGTTGAAACTTTCCAACATTTAGATGAATATAATTTGCTAATGTATCATCATGACGTAATTAACCGAATCATACAATTACTATCTCCCGTTCTTTCCCGCCATACCAGGAATCGAATATGACGATTGGTGGAGCGTTTGCAAACCGAATATACCTTTAATCCGTAAGTTGTTTACAGAATGTCGTTTAAGTGTGCATCCATACGATAGTTAATTCAGGCTATGATAGTTATGTCCAAATATGTTTCAAATTCAGAATAATGAACATCAAGCTTGCTTTTCTGTGTACGTCCAAAGCGAAAATTGTGAATATCAATTTTTCCTCATTACGGAGGTCTTTTTTTATTCAAGTAGTAAAAAAACCCACAACATTTCTGTCGAATTATTACATGTGCGAAAGCGTATGTGATTTTTTTTAATTAAGAAGGCGAAGAAATAAATGTTTACAATATGACGGACATCGATATATTTTGAATTACTGATAGGAAATTGATTTCCCCAAGGGTGGTAGCGAGGAAACATGCACTATTTTCTACCAATACCTGGGTAGAATGAGACCAAATTAATCATTTAAAGATACAAGACTTCGTACGGATGCAAATTTAGACAGACATTCTGAGTGTACGCCTTGTAGCCTGGGGTTATTCGATCCCTCAGGAGTCGGTATGATAGATACCTACATTCCACTTTGTCATACACTCTTATTTCTATGAAATCAAATGTGATTGTCGTCAGCTGGAAAAAAATCTCAAAAATAAATTGATTCCTAACCCACATTATTCTTATTATAATAATGTTTGAATCACCTCTCATTACTTCATCTTTATTTTTGTTCAAATTTTCAAATCGCCATAAAAGCGACGACTATTGGTTTGCATGAGAAGTTGATATCGTTTCTGTTCTTACAATTATTAATGTACATTTCTATACATATTTCATGGTTCACACCTTTGTTTTTCTTTCAGTCGCACGCACCACACCATTGTAAACGTTCTTCGATTTATTCATAAAAAATCGTAGCAGAGTCATGTTAATTGAAAAAACAGATCCCCAATTTGTTCAACCTGAATAGAGCACCATTTTTCTTCGCTTTGTTTTTACATAAAATCCTTTGTTAACCTTATTCTGTTTCAGTGATAATATGTCACCCCCTAGACTCCCTTTGTACCATGTAATTCCGAGCGTACACTGTTGGTAAGAATGCATGGACTAGTCGATGTTACATCTTGAAAAAGAATGTGTTTTATTTCGTTTAACACGGGTGTTAAAAAGGTTGAGTTTAACTTGAGGTTAAAAAGGAGCATGAATATTTGTTGAATTGAACATAATTTCTTTAAAAATATTTCTTTAAAAATATAATGTTGCATCGGTATTCATTTTGACACAACGCACACTTCAGACAGCATGTGGAATCATTCAACCTACCAAAAATATTGATGTTCCCTTTGAAAAATATTTTGTCAATTTTTTTATGTGAATAAAGTATAATGAAAGTTTCAAATTTGTACGATCAATGTTCATGGGTTGTGAATTTATTTCGTCTCCCAATATTATTTGTACGTTTTATGTCATTTTATACATCGTTTATGTAGAAGTAAATTAAAAAGCCGTGCAGTAAGTTGTTACATGTTTTTCTTTGGTAGTTTTTATTGATCTACCAATACTTAAAAATGTATTTGGTGATGTAATGCTCTCTCGATCTCTATATATTTGTTTTCCAAATATTCCTGTGCTTAGTCGTACTTACCCTGTGATACGTAGAACTTGATTAGTTGTTACTTTTTTTAAATCTTTGTTTTTAATTTCAGGCACGTTTGTGATAAAAACTACGTGTACTGTCCGTCTGCGTTTTGTTTAAATATCTTGCGTCTGTCTGTCTGTCTTTCTCTCTGAGGCACAGACATCACGCACACTCACATACATACAAACACACAAATAAACCCCTCACACATACACAGAAATATGCGTATAGATTTTTTTTTTACTACAAACATAAATCGAAAGAGTATCTCTTACATGTCTGATAAATCCAAACATGTCTAGAATATTTATTTTATATTGATAGATAGATGTAGGCCTATATATTAGTCAGAAATGCCTTTCTCTGATCTGTCCTCTTCCTTCTCCTTTTATATATCTATAATTTTCTCATCTGGTATCTCCACCTTTCCCATTGCCCCAACTTTGCATGCCATTTAGCTATTTGTATTCAGTATGTATATTAATGACCGATGTTAGTGTTGTGGACACATGTCATAGCTGATGATATATGCTAGTTACAGTCATTATTCATATACTCTTCTGTACTACTACAAGTATTTGAGAGCTTGGTATCATTTTCCATCCATTTTTTTGTCAATCATTGCCAGTTCTATTTCTTTGTGATAGATATAGTTTCTATATTTTGGTTTGACTCTTAGTTGAGACTCAGAATTTAGGGTAAAGATTCACAAAGGCCTATGATCCGAGACTAGTCCTAATGGCTGGATGGTTTATGGGCTTATGACTTTAATCGTGATCAGGTATCACTGATTAGATGAAGTAAACAGATGACTTTACACACCAACATATATATATGTATATAATATATTCCTCTATGATATAATATATGAAGAAACATGTTCCCTTTGAGTACAAGCCATTATTTTGTATTTTTGTATTTTTGATTGAAAAAAATATGACAAGCCAAAAATGAAAAGGTTTTTCTCCAAAAAGAAGGTGTTTTGGGTCATATTTCAACATTTTAGCATACCATCCTGATTTCAAGGGAGTGTTGCCTATGATGTATAACATACGCACCACCCCAGACGAATTCAGGGGGAGGGGGGGGGGGGATGGAGAAGCTCATTCGCTCATGCTGGGCGGACCCTTTAGAATTTTCTTCCACAAGGTCAACCTTAATGGGGGTGTTTCAAGAAAATTGCAAGTCAAATTTTGGTCCCTAAATCAATCATAAATCTTGCAGTTAATTGCAAATTAGTGATTGATTGCTCATTTGCTCCTCGAAACAAGAAGTTTAATTTGATTTGCTACACCAAAATGATGGATTATCAGTTGTAAATTTGCAACAGAATATTTGCAATTGATCGCAATTATTTTCTTACAACACCCCCTAAGTCATATCCGAGTGAGTAAGATTGCTTTTTTGCCAGAAATCCATCTTTTATTTTTTTTATTACTATTATTTTTTTACTTTTACTCTTCTTTCACTAATTTCTTATGAAGTGAAATGAGCATGTTATTAAGATGGAAATGTTCGCTTCTTAAATTTTATGGATAATCATCATTATTGTTATTATTATACACCCGTCTGGACGGGACGTATCACGCTCGGTGTCCGTCCGTCCGTTAACTTTTCCTTGTAAACGCGATAACTTTAGTTGAACTTAACCTAGGCTCATATAATTTGGTGTGTATGATACATGCATAGATCCTAGCAATGCTTTTTAATTTTGAGGTCAGAAGGTCAAAGGTGAAGTCGCCACCTTCCACTTTTCTTGCTTGACCAATAACTCCATTTTCCGCGTTACAGACGGGCGTATTAGGTGTTTGATTTAGCGACACCCTTGTTCTCTTCTTTCACTAATTTCCTGTGAAGTAGTATGAGTGTGTTATTAAGATGGAAATTTTCGGTTCTTAAATCTTATGGATTATTATCATTATTATTATCATTATTATTAAAATCTTAATACAAAGTGGCGCCGATTCTACGTACTAAGACGGTAGGTGCAAGTATCTAGATGGGAGCACTCTTTTGGGTGCAAACGTCGTTTAACACAAGAGGCCTTGTGCACCTTAAGTGTATAACCTACAAACAGGAACCAAAAACAAATGTTCATTTACGTTCTTTATTTATTTGGGATGATAAGTATAGGGTTCAAACTTGACCCCCTTTTCAGTGTGAAGGAGAGCTCTATCTCTTTTATTGAAGTCGGTTGCTTAGGCGGGTAAGGAGATGTTATATGGAAATTTAATTGTTAAACACGTTCATCATTGGTAGTTCTAACACGTATAAAGCCTTTTATAATTTATTCAATTAATGATAATAAAGCAGTGCATAGAAATAAAAAGGTCAAGGTGATTCGTCATGGAATTGAATCTCGGATTTTTTTAATCAGAAGCCTCAAAAGACATGATGAGTTATCGCATTCGATATCATAGGATGTTGAAAATCAGTCATTTTAGAAAGACCTTCATAATTTCGTAAAAAAACTTTTATGAAAAAGTTTTCCTCATCATGCCAAGTTTACAATCGAATCGAGACTGCTCAGGTGTATGGCTAGGTCAATGCTACTTCCATGCCACCATGAAGATAGTCCGTAATGCCATAGGCTCGCTAATATTTCGATCTGTCACCTTACGTTAAGTTGATCCGAGCCACACTGACAGAAAGAAAGGAGGTATGGTTCATTATGCATCATTTTCTTGATAATCAAATCAAAACTGATTTTTAATCAGTAATAATAAAATTAAATAAAATAAAAATAGAAAAGGTGGAATAAATGAATAAAATGAATAGCCTATTGAAAATACTGGTTATTCAGCTTATGATAATCATGTTCAAAGCCTGGTGTTGTAATTCTAACATGACGATAAGGACTATACTAAACAACTGATGGACATACGGAGAAGGCATTTCTATTCGACTTCGTTTGATTTCTATGAATATGTCTCTTGATTAGGAACAGTTTGTATTGTAATATGAATTAAGTTTGTTTTGATTTCAAATAGACTTTAAACCATTTATCGAATAAGGTTAACGGTTGAATGAAATATTTGTATTTCGGATACTATCATGTTGGCGGCATTTCCAACTTTCATCTCGATCTCGGCTCAATAACAGGTTATGAATTGAACGGTTTTAGTCTCCTACATTTGTTTTTGCTAACATATACCTACCAAGCTACCTCAAAGCATGGTCCTCGTCCCATGCTCAATTCCTGCTACTTTGAATAAACGATCGTTTCATTCGTTCGAAATCTGTAAAACAAATCCTCAAATTAATGGCATATTATCGATAATTTTTCAAATAACCCATCCTTTCATTTACAGGTCGTCGTTATATTTGCTGGAAGTTTTCATATATTCTCGCACTTCTTACCCATAGTGCAGTTTGGCTCAATGAACAACTGCAACCCTTGACCTTTAAACACTCTAGGTATGTTCATTATTCTTGTATTTGTGGACTAGTTCGCAATGACTTCTCGAGGATGCGGCATGGTAAGAAACATGTCACTGATAATTCGCCGAGAACTTTATCTGACATTGGCCGTGCATTTTCGTTCAAAGTCCGGTCTGAAATTAGCTCTCAATCACTGGTGGACTGCGAATCAATTCATTAAGATTATGTCGCCTCTCGTTTGCTCCCTTCAGAAGGCATAATGAGTGGGCGTTCTGGAAAGGAAAACAATTCTAACGACGAACTTGGAATCTTTATACTCAACTTAAAATTTCGAATACCACGAAGGAAAAAAATGAAATGTCTAACTTCAGGCCTCGAGGTAAAGACGTATATAACGTATTATGTTTGATGGATGTAAACTTCTATGCTATTTTAGTATTATACTTTGACATGCTGTACGAGAAAAAATGTGATGTGAATTTTTTTGTTTAATCCTAACCCAATAAAACATTGAGCAAGTTAATTTTCTTTGACAGAGTACAGTCTTGCGAAAATGATTGATCTTTTTCAAAGTGTGTCTTTTACTTTTTTTATCAAGTTATCAGCTCATATATATCTTTATCTTAAGGCCTGAAGTTCGACTGCCTCTTGTGACGTCATCAAATACGACGTAACTTTGCTACTGAGTTCTGAAATAAAAAAAGAAGATTCGGGGTCCACTAACTTGGTTTTAAAACATATCATGTATTTGATTTGTCCCCACATCATTTCAAGCTGCGAGCATATGTTTTCAACAAGTCCTTCATACCAAATTTAGTCCAAGTCTTATTCAATTTATGGCTTTTTATTTACTTTTTTATCAAGTTATTCATCTAATGTATTTATTGTTTCAAATTATTCAATTTATATATCATACGATATCATTTTTATAGATCACCAGCCCCATAATTTGTTCCTTTTCAGTAGCTCTTGAAGTGATTAATGGGTTGTTGTAGTTAAATGACATTTCATTAGGCCCATTTGTTAGAGATGGACAAACAAGAATTATAGGCAAAAGTCATACTCTAATTTCTAGTGAGCTTTCTTAATCATGACGAGAATGACGAATGCGCGCTCTGTATGTTGAATGATATACTGGAATATCCACTGATATTTTTAACGATGATAATAACATAGTTTCCGAGCAATAATGATAGCAATAATAACAATGATGTTGTTGATAGTAATAATATAGAGTCCCGGTATAGAGTGATATTCGGGCATACCATTTGGCAGCAAGTGGACTGTTATTTTACATCTGGTACTTTCAAATTTGCTAGTAGTTGGGTATCTATTGTCATGATTGTACTCTCTTCTGTTTCCGTCAGAAAATGAAAGCGGCTTTATTTACCATTTCCGTGGAGTTAGCTTTGAGACAGCACATTTTGCAGCTAAACAGGCAAGTTAAACTGCCTCTCTGAAAGACGACCCCCTTTTTATTGATTCACCAAACATTCAATATCCTCTTGTCATGGTTGTTGGGAAAGATACGAGGGGATAAACATCACTGGAATAAAGTCTGGTATGGGATGCACCACCTAAATTAACGAGGAAACCTGATGCTCAATTGACAAATGGTTAAGAACTCGATGGGTGGCACTGGTAGGATCATGACAATGGCATTCCAATTTGAAAGTATGGGATCATAATTTTTTTATCCTTCATATGTGAAAACAAACTGTGGGAGGGGCCGGTTACATTTAGATCAACTTTTCGCATCCCAAGCTATGGTATTTTTTTTCAAAAAGAGTAAAAATAGGGAAACCTTTTTACTTCTCATCCAGTATAAATGTCAATTTCAAACGATAATAAATTGATTGATTGATTTATGTGAAAGTACAGCTCCGTACAAAAATGAATAGAATACATTGGCTGGATAACCAGCGAAAGCTGAAATGCCTATTTCTTGGTCCTATTAAATCATAAGAACTAACTACATGTAATATTCATAAAAATGAAAGATATAGCCATCAATCTGATAGTTTTCTACAACCTGTAGCAAATAATTATTATCTACGATATATCAAACAAGATTACCCTATAACTACAATGTCCTGAAATCTTACTTTAGATATTACTAATAATGCTGTCCTCAAGTAGTAAAAGATAAAGTGCTAATTTGGCAGTTACATAGCTTGTATCTATCTGTATTGCACTTCGAGGTGACGATTTTCTCGTTCAAATTTGAATGACTAAATCAGCACTCCCAAGTGCAGTCACTATACAAGCACCTTAAGTGGTAAATTAGCACTTTGTTTTTTGAATGTATTCATTAAATGCAATCTTTAAGTGCGAAAGGTAATGTGTTGCAAAGAAGGTGTCATATATATTCGATACATTATACTAGTTCATTCAGTAATTCAAAAATTCAGTTTACCCTCCCCTTATACATTCTTTGATTTTTTTTTGTCCACTTCACGGCCATCACCATGGCCCGTCGCCTACTACAAATGGAGGTTTACTCCCTTCGATTGCCGCAGTTCATGAAGTCCATTTTGTTATTATAATATTTTGGACTCTGCCAATGCACTGTTTTGAGAAAACATCGTCCAAACGTGTGATTTGAATTTCCAGTAATCATAAAAGAGAAATATCTGGGCCCACATGTACAGTATATGCATTCTCATTTGACTTAAAATAATATTTTGAGCTCTAACAAGAGTAACAATACTGATTGCAAATAGGTAACACAAATTGGTTCATCTGGTAGAAAATCTATTTACATTTAGATCACTTGGTGTATATAGCCCGGGTCTATGACATCTGAGATTGAAGAAGACGAGTCAGACAATTGAGCAGTTAATGGTGTGTTTCTTTACCATGCACGAACAGTAATATCTGTGTTATTACATTACCTACCTGTCGTCTATATCAAGTGTTACTCCTTGGTATATCCAGTTTATGTATATGCATTCAAGACGTGTATAAACACCGGACGATTTGTTTCCGTCATGACCAGAAGTACATGCAGGCTTCATCATGTCATTAGCCATGATCAAAGTTGGATCCAAGATGGGATTTCAAATATGCATAATGAAGAGGGGATGGAATGGAATGGGAAAGGGGAGAGAGGGAGGGGGAATTCAAAACTTATATCGACCTAAACAACAGGGAATCAAAAAGACAATATTGTAAATTAAAATGGACGGGTCTAACAGAAGTCCTATAAAAAACATAGATCTGATACATTCTTGCTATAGAATGGCATTCAGTATATAAATGGATTTTAATAACGATATATTATGTTATAAAAGGCCCGCAGTCTGTTACAGCAGTTCTCCAACTGAAAAATACCCTTGTCAAACCAAATTTCATTCTATTCAGAAAGAGGAAAATAACCAGAAATATATGCAATATCATCGAATTGTAACGATTTTCAGGATAGGTCTACTAATTGGTCCAAACTTGCTGGATAAGGATCTTTTCGAATTTATCCTAGATTATACGTAAAAACAAAATTTTATCATAGTGAAAAAAAAGCTTACATTGCCTTGCTTGCCACATCGTTTTCAAGCCAGCGTGTGAGGGTACGGTTGTGTGTGTGTATGTGTTTGGAGTGCAACAAAAGTCCAAGGGTTATCATTCTATACTTTTGATAATAACGTTCCTAACTAGTTAGAACAGCACTTGTACTTTTCTTAGGAGACCATGGTACAACACCCTGTATTCATGATAATCGAACTTTAAAACTACTGTTCTACAAAAAAATGTTCAAATAAAGATATTTATTACATGCATATGTATACTGACATCTAGTGTGAAGAACTCGAACGCGAAAATATTATTCCCCATGTTAATTTGAAATGGCGACGCTCAACGCGGAAATGGACAAGTAGAAATGAATCTGCGTGGTCGACGATATTCGCAAAAGTCAGAGATAGACCTCTTCCTGTTCATCATCGCATTCTATACTTCTCCATGTTGTTCTCTCTCCTTCTACATTATTTTCCCTTATCGTCCCCGCACTCTCTCGTTTCCTCTTTCTTGTTTTCTCTCCCAATTATTTGCTTTCTGTCCGCGTTACCTCATGTCGGTCTATCTTTTCCTTTCTTCCACCCATTTTAACCCAGTTCTCTCCCTCGGTCCGTTCGGGCCTTCTCTCACACTGTTCTTCTTTAAAAAAAATCATATTGTTTGCCTTCTACCCCGCCCCTCTTTCATATTCTTTCTGATTCTCCTTTTTTAATATTTTGCCCATTTCTATCACTTCTCTCTACAGTAATTCTTTAAGTTTTCCTCTCACCAATCCATCTAAGTTCTCTACTAATTTCAGACATTATTTTTTTATACTCGTTCCAACTAAATGATATTTTACCATGATATACCCAAGTAGTGCGTGCATAATTTCACTTAAAATCGAATGATGATTTTGACGCTATGATTATTGTTTAATATATTTATCATTGCATTTATTCAATGAAGAGGGAATTCTCAGAATCAATCTTGTTGCCACTCTATATACGCCCAATTATTTTGGCTAAACAAGTCCAATTCAAATGAAAGAGGCACTTTTTTTTGGAAGTTAAGAACTTTTGTCACGACTGTTAGGTCAGTGACTTCGACATAATTTTAGTTTGGTGTCAGTGATATCCCTCCGTTGACGAAATTATCCGTTTCCTATTTATCAGTGGTCTGTGACAGATGCGTCTGTCTACCCACGAACGGTTGAAAGACCTCAAGAACTTTTTTTGATGGACACTAGGCATAGATTTGATACTCCTATAATAAGCGGATGGAAATATCATGTAAAGTGGAATAAAGAAAGGATTTTCATATGAATATATAAACGATTATAGACATGGATTTGAGGCTAAAAACAAGGAGATGGTGATAGAATTTCTTACCTTCGTATCAATTCTCTCTACATAGAGAGCGATCAGTATGGCGCACATTTCGGGAAAAGACGAAGATAAGTTTTAAGTTCAACATAACCCAACTCAAGCAAGTTACTTTCGCCATTTGTCCGTTTCCCTTAGTTTATTTTTCCTCAATATTACAAGCTTATTTTTTTATTTAGACGACAAGTTTTCCGAACCGATGCGGCTAAATAGTTAATTGAATGTAAGTTCCAAATATTCGCCCTTGTAAGTAGCTCGGTATACTCAATATTCAAGACTCCTCTCTTAGTTCCTTATACGGAAGTATAACTTTTACTTATGATATAATGCTCAGTAGAATGCATATTCGTAAGTGTTTTGAAGGCCATGTCCAAACTAAAAAAAAATTATCGTAGGCTATCGGATAGGGTTTGTCAATGTGAGTAGAGGTGCCGTGGCCGAGTGGTCTAAGGCGCCTGGCTATACATGGACAGTCCGGGGTTCGATCCCCGGCCGCGGCACCAATGCCCGTGAGCAAAGCATTTAATCTACAAAGCTCTCTTATCTTGCTTTCAAATAAATAGAAATGCTATATGCAGTATTGGTATCTAGGTGTGCACTTGTTTAAAAAAAAAATGTGAATGGTTATATTCAAGGAATTTTGACGAGAACCCATTGTTCGCGGTAACAATACCCGAGTACTGAAGATTAGTCTAACTTCGCAACTGCATATATATTTAGGTTTGCCACTTATTCATAATTACTGCGATAAATCAATACCAACAAAATACATATAAATAAAAATAGTTATAAATTATTGAATCTTTTTATTGATTATTGAATTTTGTTATCATGTAAAAGGCCTATCAATTTCTTATTACATTCTTTTCAACTAATCTATATATAGTTTCATATAGACGTATTATTATGAACTTATACGAAACCCCGTGGATTGTCTGTGAGGGAAATTGAGATATATTACCTACGCTTTGGTGCGTTCTAATCAGAGCATGATAATATTCCCAGTGAGTGTGTGGGTTTATGTTTGATTACTATGTGTGCGTGTACGGGAAACAGGGGGGGGGGGGGGTTAGTGGCGTATGCGGAAATGGGTAAGGTATAGTATATTAACCTAGACACTCGTGGTACAATATAAAAGTTTACTCTAGAAGATGGAAATATCAACAAACCCCCAGATATATACATCTATCTATTCTGACAATGGCCTTACAATTTTAAAATGTTGGGCAATATACTGTCCACACAACAATTGGTTTAAAAATTTATCCAAATCTGGGTAGTTTTCAACCAATGCTGTGTAGTTTTCACCCAAAGCACACATTATTGGTTTAAAACTACCCAGAATTTGACAAAGTTTTAACCAATTGTTGTGTGGACAGTATGTTGCCCAACATTTTTAAGAGTGTATATTTCAGGCAAATACACACTCCTCTGGCAATTCTTTTAACTTTGGTTGCATGGTTGGGAAGGCTTGAAGTAATTTAATTTATTAGTTGCCCCTTCGTGCTTTATTCCACGTGGAATATCAAAAATATAACACGATTATGTTTAATCTTCAATTGGTAAAAAAATAAATTTAGGTCGCCGACAGCAGAAACTTTCTTTTCTTAACTCCGCATCCCTATTTTTCGCGCCTTCATTAAACCGACATGCCCGCAAGAACGCCCCTTACCACCCAACAAACACACGGTTATGCGTACTCTTTCACATATTCCTTTCAACCGTGCCAAATTCACGCACAGAAACACACTCACACTCTTTGCCGCACACCCAAGAACGCGCTCCCGCAATCCTGTAAACTCCCATGTACACACGGCACACCCTACACTCCCGCCACAGATAGCTCAGTAATCCACGCCAGCATCGTCGTAGCCCAAATTACATCCGACGTCCATAAGACCTGACTAGAAACCAACAAAGTACTTGATGCTCACTGAACCACCCAAATTCTTGATGTAATAAACACAGCGGCCTGCATGCATCGCATCCCACGGTGCATGTTACACGCTGCCAATGTTAAGGTTAATGTTTATTAGTTTGATTTAGCAATGAGAGCGAAAGAAGAGAAAGGGAAGAGAAGATGCAGGGTGGATGATACATACACCAATGATTTAATCATCTCGATGAGTGATGAGAGCAAAGGACATCAGATGAAGTACCAGACTGAATGGTCTGTACGATGATGCCTCGATGTCGGATGGTTTAAGCCTCTGATGACAATCCCTTTATAAATCAATGCTCAACCCAACTTCAAAAGTAGGTGATAAAGGCCTGTAAAAGCTGGTGTTATGGACCTATTAATGATCTCAGTTGATAATACCCTATAACTTCACTTGACAAAGAAGAGAGAAAGAAATGGGAAAGAAGAGAAGAAGAAGAAGAAGAAGAGGAAGAAGGAGGGGAATGAGGAGAAGAAAATGGAGAAAAAGGAATGGAAAAATGCAATAAATGCTCAAGAAAATAAAGGCCTTTGTATGTGTGTGTACCATTGACACATTTCTTTATTTTGTCAATTGGTTGGAATCAACATAATGTATAGTATCACACTGTATCACGAAAAGTATTTCCTTATTCCGTATATAGTGATAACAAAGGAAGAGAATTGTATTTCTTTCTGACATGACAAATCTGTCTTCCATGAATGGTTCTTGAAAACTGTTCAAACATTCCGACACAAGTAAATGATCTTGAACTTTACGATAAATGCCCGCCGAGAAGAACGTAATGGCTCCCATATATCATTACCATTACAAAATAAAGCAAAATCATCAACGACCCTACGGCGAAATGAATGTAAAGGAACCCATTTTATACGAGATGATGTTGTATAAAATTAATGTAAGGTATCATATCAAAGATGATTTCATATATGATATTGGAAGGGGGTACAGCTCCGTGAACGTAACGAAAGAAAATAAATGACCCGTCGTACTCCGGTTGACTGCTTAATCTTATTATTGTCAGCCGGAAAGCTACTCGAGACGGACTCCAAAAGCATCATGCATCGGTCATCCCCTTTGTGCGTTAACTCTTATTGCAGTCCTTCATGGGACATTGTATTTGTTTATCTAATTAATGGATTTGATTGATAAGTGAAGGGTAATCATTCCATTTTACATTCTCCGAGAATCTGTGATTTTACAACTATTCAGTCCGGGAAGATTTTGGCAATAAGGACATCAATACCATTGTTGCTTGTATCTGCTAACTTTATCACCGCCCTGTTTACATTCTCTCGACAGGTAATGATAACTGCAGTTCCATGATATATGATCATTCTAAAATTATGTTTCATCCTTTTGCTGCATAGGGCGGATTAAAGTTGCTATATAGATTTTACATTATAAAATTAGAATAATATTTCGTTACTTTAAATAAAACGGTTGAAAAAATCAACTTCAAAGATTTTCACAGAATGTTTAACCTTTTAGCATCCTAAGTTCTACCTGTCTTAAGCATACAATGTGACAATTAATTGATCCTCAATTACGGCTATTGGCATTGAAGACCTTGATGACAGAATAGTAACTTCAAACCACAAACATGACGTCAGGGATAGGTCGAGAGTGAGAACCGTCTTTGATCTCATGCTGAGAGATTAATTGTCTTGAGATGGGATTTCAGTACCGTATATCATATGATATTTGTCAACTGTCACAGTTTAAACATAATTATTATGATTTCTTGTTAGTTGCAACATTTCAAATCAGAAATACAAACATTATTCCTTTGCAAACGATGGGTTTGAGAATGTTTTAATATGTCTGTTTTTTATTTTATCTTATGTCACTAAAATGGGTTGAAAATTCGAGTCATCAAGAGATTACAAACAATATTCAACAAAATGATGTCCTTCTCAATGTGACACCCTAGCCTCACACAAGGTGCATCGAATTGGAATTTGACTTAAAATTCAAAGTCTGTGGGCAGAAAAATCTATATACATGTATGTAGTACTTGTAGGACATCCTTAGGAACATTCAATGTAATGATTAAACTAAATGATTATTCTATACTAAATGGGTAGATAAGGTAAAGCGCTCGCCTCATGAACGAAAGGTAGTGGGTTCGATTCCCGGCCTAGACTTGAATAAATGTGACCTTCTGCCTCCTTGTCAAGCGCTCACACGGAGAAGGGTGATAAAAACTAATTATCCTATGCTATGCAGGAACCAACTTGAAAATCAGCTAATAGTTGGAAGTAGCTACCCTGGGTAAAGTTATTATTATCATTATTAGTAGTAGTAGTAGTAGTAGAAGTAGTATTATTGTAATTATTATTATCAGTAGTAGAAGTACTTCTACTACAGACCTGATAATTATTCTTTTTTGTTGTTGCTGTTTCCAAAATTGTAAATTTCAATTTTTAGTGGCAGAAAATATATTGTCTAGCACTTTTCACTTAAAGAGTCATTTCAGAATTATTACAAGTGTCAGGAAACAAGACATACAGCAAGTTTAAATCAATTTAACCTTTTTCACGCATAGGTCCTACACAATACTCTAACAACTTTTCAAAACTGATATTTTGCATTATTAATGTTTGATATAGAACTTGACTACGTCTGTTGCACCTGTTATTTACATATCTGCGAACTTAAAGATATTAGTTCTGATCGCTCCCATGTAACCTAACAGTGACTTCAAGATCTCACAGGGAGGTCTTCAAAACCAATTAAATAGCAATTACTGGAACCAGGCGCCACGTTTTATTCACTTTCCCCTGATTTAAGATGTTACATAGCATGAAACGAATGTTCCATCCCCTTCCAATTACATGAGTGATTAAATTGTAAGTGTCAAGTGATAACTATGTCGTCTTCCTTGTCGTTTACATTGTGTATTCCTGTAATCTATTATTGAAATATGTTTGTTCATTCACTTGTTGCTTTATTTACTTATTCGTAGAGTAACGAGAAAGTACGCCCCAGTGGCAGGATAACTTGTGGAAGACACCACACCCTTTACATTTGCAGAAACGAATGATATAATAGACTATATAAAAAAGTAACTTCTTTACATAAAATTAGATTTTATCAATATTTTTTTTAACAGTTACATCGTCATGAATATTCATTAGGTGGGCTGATTATGTCACATCCCCACTTTCTTTTTTCTTATGTTATTACATGAAATAATAAATTTTTAATTTTTTCATACATGTGTAAATGATGTGTCTCCATTATGATGAAATAAGTTGCGGCAATAACTAACTAATGCACTCAATCAGTTTTCAATCCGATTGTTTTGGTTTTTGGTAGAAAAATATTGAATAAACCTAATTTCATATAATGAAATACAACAGAACACGTGGGGATACGACATCATCAGTCCACCTAATGAACAATCATACATGCATGCCTAAATCTGATTCACCGGAATAATGCAAATCTTTAAAATTCAATAGCTACGTTATTTTTATCCAATTTTGTTCAAATTTTCAGCATTTTGCTTTGTGAATTTTACTCTATTTATTGAGTTATAGATATCTCCAGCCTGGACCATCCCTTTAATGATCTTATAAGCATGTTTTGGCATTGCAATCGAACTGTTCCTAACGCCAGTCACTAGTGATTTTCGCCTCAAAACACTATCAGCTTTCAAGGGAGTTGGAACTTTCAAACCTATATATTTGCAAGGTTTGGATCGTATTCCAGACTGCAAAATACAAGAAGTGGACCATTTTGATGAACTTTTAAACAGTTATTTATGGTACTAATATCTCACAGTCCTCCAGGCTCTCAAAATCCCATGGCAAGGATGAGAAATCAGACCATTGTTTTGTTACTCATAACTTTGCAGCTTGGGGACGCTGTCGAAAAAAATCTGTATCATGGCTCAAAAGTTTCTCAAAAGCTTTCCCTTTCGAACATTACCATTTATTCCATCGAATTACCCAAACTATGCACAATTTCAAGAAATTAATGGGTCGTTTAATCGGTGGATATATTGGTCTCAAATCTTTTGCCAGCATGCATAAGATTAATCTTAGTTGTATCCGTCAGTCAGTATTTCATCTATTCAGTTATTCATTAGATAATGAATAACTTTCACAGATGATTAGAAAAAGAATAACAAAACAACAACAGCAGTAACGTCTCTTTGAGCTGCAAGTCTTGTATATGATTCAACAACCGACATGTCTGTTCATTTGTGTAAGAAATCAACGGCCTCTTTAAGAAGCCCATTGGCAATGTCACACTGCGAATCACATTCTCATCCTTGAAATAATCAAGTATACATACCTTCGTGGTCGGTACACATGACTACTAGCTAATTAGAAACCCATTGATGCTACCCATATACACCTGTTTAATGGATGGGTAACGATGCCACATGATCAGATGTGTCAGTTGAAAGTAAATATCACTTTAATGTTGCTTAGGTCTATCTTTGACGCGTTCTCTTGTTAGATGGAGAATGTTCATGGTCCCTGTTTTGAACCCCAATTTGACTTAAAATGAGGCGCAAATCTATTGGTAGCCAAATGTTAATCAATCTCTGACGATATAGATGTTTGATTTATTAGATTTTTCTTTTTAATATTTGCTGAGGGCGATACAACTACATCCTCATATGATACAATAATATAGGCCTAAGGGACCAAATCCTCCGGGGAAATACACTGATTTTATCAAAACATTGAATTAATATATTGCTGATATGATTTATTGATTTTTCTTAAGATTATATTCAACACTCAGCATAATGAAATACAATGATTTTAAATGAAATTTGATTCGTTTGAGAATGTACAACGGTTTCATTCAGAATTTAGCAGCATGCATGACAAACAGTAATAAAAGAGATGACTGTAAACTACCGTTCATTTTTTAAAGCTATCAATTCCCCATGGATAGTAGTAAGTGAACAATGGAATTATGAACATAAATTCTTCGATATTAAATAAAATTTTGAATGAAAATTAAATTCAGAATTTGATTGGCACTATCTATAGTCGACCATGATTTACTAAAAATACATTCAATTCAACATCTGCGGAGCTATAAAGTGCCATCGAATTGAGGAGAAGGCGAAATATTTTATCTTGCTTGTCGACGAAGTAACGTTTTAAGGTTTTGTTTTCATATATTCCACTTTCCTTTTATTCCTCTTCTTTGCTTTGATGTAATTTTTTCATTAAAATCTATAATTTCCACCATCAATATTATCATTCCCGTCATCAGCACCATCACCACTAACATCATCATCATCATCATCATCATCATCATCATCATCATCATTATCATCATCATCATCATTATCATTATCATCATCATCATCATCATCATCATCATCATCACCATCATAATCATCATCACCATCATAATCATCATCATCATCATTATCATCATCATTATCATCATCATCATCATTATCATCATCATCATCATCATCATCATCATCATCATTACCATCATCATCATCATCATTATCATCATCATCATTATCATCATCATCATCATCATCATCATCATCATTATCATCATCATCATCACCATCATAATCATCATCACCATCATAATCATCATCATCATCATTATCATCATCATTATCATCATCATCATCATCATCATCATCATTATCATCACCATCATCATCATCATCATCATTATCATCATCATCATCATCATCATCATCATCATCATCATCATCATCATCATTATCATCATCATCATCATCATGATCATTATCATTACCATCATCATCATCAGCGTCGTCACCGTGATTCATCATCATAATTATTATTTTGATACTCTTAAATATAAATATCATTATCTCCATCGTAGTAATCATCACCAAAATCACCGTCATTACTTTCACTACCATAACCACCATTCCCATCCCCACATTTACTTTCTTATTTGCTTAAAATGTTTCTCTATGTGTCTTTGTACATGGTCTCTACAGATATCCTTGCCTCTGATCATGAAGCAAAACTCCACGATGCTCTCTTCAAAGACTACTACATACTACCGTTACCAGTGGTCAATGTAACAGACATACTCAATATTTCATTTGGGCTATCCATATCACAGATCATTGACGTAGTAAGTATGTAATTCAGTACTCTCTCGTTTGGATGATTTGTGTTTACTCCATTTTGAAACCCGAGTGGGATCAGTTATTCAGTGCTATTTTCCAAAGGGATTTCACAAAGCCATTTCCATTTCATTGAATTGGTTAGACTTTAGGCAAGAAAACACGGTAATTATAAAGAATCGCCGCACAAATTCCGACGAATAAACACAAATGTGTCAATCTTCTTCATTGAGAAAAAGAAAATCGTCTGTTTCGTGGTTTTTGGACTTTTTTTATGGGGGGGGGGGGGGAAGGTGAATAAACACCAACACATGTTTTTTTTTATCGTTCTAGAGATCGAGCATATCGTTTTTTTTCTCGAGTTGAAACTCCTGGGGCCTGTTGCATAAAACTTTTTACCTGAGAAAACTTTGGTAAAAACTGAAAACTAAGCCAATCTTATTTCTGCCATTGACTTTAACACAGGGCAAAAACTCCGGTAAAAACAACCTGAGTTTTCTCAGGTAAAAAGTTTTATGCAACGGGCCCCAGATATTATTTTTTGCTTGTGCAGGATATGAAATTGTCACTCTTACAAGGTCTTCAAAAAAATTGATCAGTATTTCCCTATGACAGCGTAGGTGAAATTCACACTTTGGCAGCGCCGCAATCAAGGTTTTCACTTGTATGTTGGTTAAAATTCCAACAGCGTAAACATTGTTAATGTATATCAAAAACTTTAAGAAAGCTGTTCATATAGTTATTTCCTATTCAATTCAAGTCCGAGCTGAGATTGGATTAACACTTACCTCACCTCCATGGGATCTTTTAAGTTCACAGTTTTTTTTAAGAGCAGTGAGGAAAGAACATTACACACATTTGGGTCGAACATTGGTGAGGTGTTGCTTTCGTCACCAATGAACCTTAAAACCTAGCGTGTCGTGGTACCGGTATCCGATGCAGGGAATGTAAATAAGATCGTGATTGAATTAGTACATGAGGAATTACCGCTCTGACTATCTGTATTACATCTGGGTTCAACATCAGACATTAAGATGTGTCAGAGTTGTCTAATATAGAATAATATATCAGATTTCAGCATTACTTGGGTGATACCAAGAAAGGTATTTACATTACGGAAAGCTTTTAGACATGTTGTTGCATATGTTCATTTTAATGTGTGTTTCTCTCATAAGAGAAAAGTTTATAAGGCAAGTACTATCGTAAGAGACGAGTAATGAGACGATCACTTAAGCTTAAGTTAAAAACGAGGTCATAAATTGTAAATTTAGAAGCGCTGGAGTAATACTATAAAGAACGTATTTTTAGATCTTTCTTTATCGTTGTGTCATTCCAAAGAAAACAGCTCTTTAAAAAATAGAAATCCTAAACTTCGATAACCAACAAAGAGATACAGATAGCTTACTCCCTAAATTCATTGAACTGCTCGTAAAATTATTCCTGACATTTTTAACAAAATGATATTTAAAAGACATAAACTTTACCGAGAGAGAGAGAGAGAGAGAGAGAGAGAGAGAGAGGTGGAGACAGAGTCTCTGATTTTCACAAGGGGTTTCCATTCAAAAGGATCAATTTTAATCAAGATTTAACATAATAATAATAATAATCCGCTTTTATATAGCGCTTAATCAATCGGAACGACGTTTCTAAGCGCTTTACAGATATAGTATTACCCCGGTCATCGGATTCAATCAGTCATTCCCGCACACAATGTGTGCACATCCTCCACTCCCTGGGGAGTATTCCAGTCAGTCGCCTGTGAGGCGCACACAATAATGGACAAGCTACAATGACTTTCACACCCTACCGGGTACCCATTTAGCACCTGGGTCGAGAGTGGCAAAGTGTGGATTAACGCCTTGCCAAAGGACGCCAGACCGCGGTGGGATTCGAACACACGACCCTCTGTTTACAAGGCGAGAGTCAGAACCACTACACCACGGCTCCTCCACATAACATAATTACAATCAGCATCTGTTTCTACCAAGAGGAAGTAAAAGAAGATACATCCATATTATTAAAAAAAAATCGAAATTGTAAGGATGTAGGAGTGAGACTCAAATATACATTATTACTTTTACATCTTAGGTAGATAGCAATGCGTTTCTGTATTTGAATATACGATAATTTACCTACCATTCAAGGCATGCAAATAAAGGATAAATGAAAAGAAACCCATATTGGTAGAATCGGAGATTATTATCACATGAGTGACAAGGGTAACCTGAATGAATCGAAATAACTCCACATCTACTTAAGATCAAATGAATTTCAAATTGTTTTTAAATTGATTCATGAGGGTTTCAAGAGAATATCGGAAAAATAGAGATTTTTTGACTGAGAATGAGACTTAGAATCCAGAATTCAATCCAAAAATTACTTTACAAAACGGTATATTTACTTCAAAAACGAGTTATGAACCATGAACACAAACAACAATGGCCATAGGTAGTGAATCGACGATTTTACACAAAAAACTTTGTATTTTAGGGTTTTTGATATATCGGCGGAGCACGATTCAAAGCATCGACAGCCCAGACTTGGTAGGAATCCGTCCACGAAGCCTCAAGATGTGGTCATTTACCTAGCCTCATTGGAATTAGTCTCAATTGGACTGATTAAAACAGGAAAAAGGCCAATTATCATGAATCCTTTCAGGCTTAGGCTTAAAGGATATCATTGGTGCCACCACGAACCGATTCACTTTAACTTTGGTGTGTGTAGTTTTACCATTTTCCTCTACCGAAATGTGGGGTAAACCCCACTGAAATACTAAAAAACACCAACCATTTTATTAGTTTAACAGTGAAAATGTCCTTAGAAAAATCGACCTTCTTCCTTCGATGTGCTAAATTGGTGTTAACTTCGAGACAGGGGCGGTAAGGTCCACCATTGAGAACTCACACCACATAAAGGAGGTAATAATTAAATGAATAGCGTTTATTATTGGCAGCGCGCGTGTACTCAGCATGTGTATTGATCCTCCTCTCTTATCGAAGTCAAGAGGTACGGCACGGACCGTTTCTCACAATCCTGCAAACATGCTGGATTAACAGGGTGTGGTATCTTCGAACTTCTGAAAATGCAATGCATATTATGTACAGTATTCATTTCAGTATGAACCCTAAGGAGAATTTGATTAGAGTACATCAGGCATGATATATCTAGGATCACTGACGTACTGATGTGGCGGGGGGTTTAGGTCCCAACATTTTCACGACCAAAAAAAAAGGAGATAGGAAAGAAAAGGAAGAGAAAAGATATTAATATGGTATTTTTTAACATTATATTCAATTTACAACACTGTTTTTTGTATCAAATATGTTAAAAGTTTTGCCCGCTCTTTTCGCGTGCTCGGCTTTTTAAAAGTAGAAACTTTGCTCGATAACAACCTCTTAGGATATGCTTAGATAAAGTTGGCAGTGAAGGGGTCCCTAAGGGCCATTAACAGTATGGTCTACATTGAAATATATACTTCACTTGAAATTTCATATTCCTGAAAAATTCACGTCATTTCTTAAATTTATTACTAAATTATATGTATCAATTATTTTACCCTAAAACGGAAATGATGAAAGGAAAAGCATGAAGAGTAAAGAATATTTAATAATGTAAGTATTTTCTTTGATGAAATTATCGATTTCATATAAAAATTAGTTCGATCAGATGCCAGAAAAAAATATCTGCATATTTCTGTCTTTGAAAAAAATATATATATATCTCAAGCATGAGATGGACTGAGAATTTCAGGATTTTGCTTTATAATATAGAAATATTTATCTGTAAAGGGGGTGTTCAAAATGATATTTGAAATGGAAGTATGAATATTATGCAAATTTAAAGTCTAAAAGCTGAAAATTTACATCATTAAATTAAAAAAAAGTAATACCTTTCTTCTTTCATCCGATTATGATGAAATTTTCAGCGTTAAGCTTGCAAGTTGTTTCTCTTTCATTTGGCTATTTGTTTGGTGTTAGTATTCCCTGGAGAAATGTTCAAACTGCAGCATAATGTTAATAATTATGAGCACGTCTCACGAGCATTGAACAAAATATGTACGACCCAAACGCAATTGGTATGATAGACATGACAGATACATGATAGATAATTTTGTTTAAAAAATCAAATGAAATGAGAGTCGTTGTACCACAAAGAGCGCATCAGGAAGAGATTGCAGAACATGTCCATTATTTTGCTAAATTAGCGCTCAAAGCTGGTCCATGGCGCCTATACCAGCTGTAGCTGTGTGACGTGAGTTGACAATGGTCACTTAGAAAGTCCGTCTAAATACCTTAATCAGATTTTAAAACAGCCGTCGTGATCGGTGAAGCTGCTAACAAACTTGACCATATCTACATTTTATCTTTATTGGTCGGTCATACATGTGTTTAGTAGACTTATTGAGAGTAGGGTATGGCAAGAGAGATTACGTTTAACGGTTAATTTAATTTGCGAATTCGAAATGGTAAAACGCGTTTTGAGAGGTTCCATTATATTTGATACATACAAGTGACATAGTAATTATTATGTGATGATGTTGATGATAATAATAATAACAATAGTAATAATAACAATAATAGTAATGATAAGGTGATATTACTTTGTGCATACACTCGAGTGCGCTTGATACTGAGTCTCCCTATAGGCGCTCAAAGCGTTCAAGGAATAAATTCTTCCGGGTATGCATTTACTTTACCTGGGTCGAGTGCAGCACAATGTGGATCAAATTCTTGATGAAGGAAAATACGTTATAGTTGGGATTCGAACCTACGGCACTTTTTTTTAATGTCTGCAGACTAATCAACTTTACCACAATGCTCTATGCATTTTCATATAAATTCAAGATTTTATCCGTTTTTCATCAAATATGTGCCTACATTGTATAAGTGATAACAAATGATGCAGAATCTTCTGCCATTTTAGCAACTGGAGTGGGAATCGACCTCTCTCATGTAAAATGATGAAAGGAACAATGATACTGCAACAATTACATGCAGAAAAAAATAATCTTAACTGTTAAAAAGGCCTGTATTTCTGTTTATACATGAAGATGGAAAGCACGCTGTATTGGCGAAAATGTTCTTGCATTTTTTCTCTTTGTTTTGCTACAGGATGAAAGAAATCAAGTCCTGACGTCAAAGGTTTGGGTGAAGCAGGTAGGCACACTATACTATAATGCTATAAATCTAATATAAACTCTTACTTCTTAGACTTTTCATTTCATTAGATGTCACTAAAGCCGATAAATACTTTTGTGAACTGATTTTGCATTAGTGGATACAAAAATCGTTACTTCTTAAAATATAATTCATATTCATTAGTTCATAAAAGCAATATGATAAAAATGATAATTCAAAATTCACGTGACTTTATCCCCTCGAACTATAAGTATTCGATAGGAGAAACGATATATCAAGTCTAATGTTTGTCTTACTGTAATCATGAATATGCATGAGAAAAGCAATCTCTGTTTTGTTTTTTTTCGCTTGATTGGAATGTATAAATCAGGTAGCCACCTCTGCCTTGTATTCATACCAAGTGCAGACCTAAGACGCTTATGACCTGTGTTTGATCATCCTCCTTACACGACATTGGATCGTGTATCAAATTCTATACCGTTACATGTATCCCTGATGCCTTCCGCGCATGTGACATTTGAAAATCGCTTATTGTTGTCTGTCAGTAGAAGACTCAGTATGAATTAAAGGAATACAAAAGAGATATCAAGAGAGAGATTCTTAACTTTTGGGCAGACACAAAATATACATGTATGTCGTCAATATATTTTATAGGGCAACACCATGAGATATGTATACGTTTCATTTCTAAGTTTCTGAAGTGATGAAATATCGAATCCACTCAATTTGTTTTCTAATTTAAGAGACGTTTCTAAGATGTATTTATAAAAATACTACGTCACATGCACATTTATCTTTTCCAAGCATATTGGTTTATAAAAATGATTATCACCACCCATTACAATTCTCAGCACAACTAATAAACCACTGCATGAAATCATTTAATACTGTAGAAAAAGGCATTTTTTAATTAGAAAATTAAACTTTTGATATTATCAGATTGTTTATTTCAAGTTGTCATCAGTAAAAGAGATTAATGTCGCTAGCGCTTGGAAAAAAGGTTAATTATTGAGTTCATTTATAACATATGAAAAAAAATGAGGTTCCTATTAATTCCCTTCCGAGGCGAATGTTAGTAGATCATTTTGATTTTATTATGTGACAAGTATTTAACGTTTGAAAAATACATTTTGTCTTTCCGAAGGTTTGCGTCTCTCGATTTGGATCTTTAATCTCAATATTATATCGTGTATCATTATGAACACACATCATGCACGCGTGCCATTGTAATGCAGTTATGCAGAACATTTATTGGCCAACCGTAATAAGGATATTGAACACCACACCGTACCATGGAAAATGAAGTGACGATGTATTAAGCGTCAATCCCTGGAAATAAGTCTGAGCATTTACATCACGCTCCGTTTGCTAAGATTCACGTTTTAAATAATAAAATACCTGAAATATGACAATGTTACGAACACGAACGTAGCATGTTGCACTTTCTTGTAATACTATGATAATGAACATGACTGTGTTGTATTTTCATTTTCCTATTATACAGTCGTTATATACACTACAAATGATAAGATATACAAGAGGCACGGATGTTTTTGGTGTAGATTTTGAAATGTTTAACAAGTGTTGTTTTAATGACTACGGGTTTTTCATTAGTCATTGAACAAAATAAATTACACAGGAGTCAGCTGGACCGAGAACTTAAATTACTTCCAATTATAAGGCGACTGCTATGTAGCATTGATTGTACGTGTGCAAGTGTTTTTCATAATAGTAATTTAACTCCCTAACATGATCCATATGCTTTCCAGAAAAGGGAAACAAATAATATGCTATGTAAAAGTCATCCTTACAGCAGTTTCTAAAACCATAGCGAACCAAAAATACAATATGATCAACTATAATTTCAATACAACGCCCCTCCCCACAACATTATCTGTGATGAAGGTGTGTAGATGCACGCAGACACGTAGACCCTCACACAAACACACCCCCACGCACACATCCACACACGCACACTCAGACTACGCCCCCGGCCCACAAGCGCTAGTCAAATAACGATTGAATGTTAAGTTTAAAATAGCTGTACCATTTAACACGTCTTATCTTTTGCCATGATCTTATTTCGGAAAAGATAGTCCTTCTTGTAAAATGGGATAATGGGAAAACTTTTGTGTCTACATGAGGTCACCCAAATAAACCTCAAGTCTATGCGTTGATACAGTCTTTGGAGTGCTCTGTGTAGAGATGATAGTAGGTATGCTGACAATCCAGTGCCTCGAGGCTTCCAAGGCTCAAGACCACACCGTTCAAATTATATTTAGCTTTCTAGCTTCATAGTGCATGTCTATCATTGGAATAATCAGTAACCAAAAAACATTTCTAAGAGGTATCATAAAGGGAAATTATGAAAGAGTGAATATATTATGTTATTTTAGTAATGTCCCGGGTTTTATTCGATCTCAATAATATTATGGAGTCAAGTTATAACCTCCTTAAGATGATTTCGCTAGCATTTAAAGAAATGCAGGTTTTCAGGTTTTTGGTCATAGAAAGCATCTCTTCTGTGTTGACAAGTACACAAATTCTAATAAAGATGATTTTATTTTTTTGTAAAATGAAATAAAGTAATGATATTGTCATGAAGATTCTCATTATTTTGTATAAAATATGTCGTAGACAAAGTCATTAACTTGTGTTTAATAATTATTTTCTACATATCTAACAGCAATGGAATGATTATCGTCTTCAATGGGATCCTGCAGAATACGGAGGAATCACAAAAATTAAAGTTCCAAACGAATGCTTATGGATTCCTGACATACTGCTTTATAACAAGTAAGTTTCATTTCATCTGGAATATGCTTTCAGAAGGCTGGATGTTAAGAAATAATATCACATTAAAGAATCTCATCAGAGTACACTGGATTTTATTTGAGTGATGAGAAAAAGGTCTGAAATTTCTTGAACTTAATGTAGCAATAATAAATGACCATTTAAATTTGAATTCAACTTCAACAATGTTTTACGTAAAAGCATATTCAGACAAAACAGTACTAGCCAATTCCATTATTAGACCTTTGCAGGGGCGACATATCTTTTCCACTAAACAAAACCCAGCTAACAAATTGGATATTTAGAAATGAATAAAGAGTCGGACTGGTGGTCTTGTAAGTTTTTACTCCCTCAGTTTTCCATGCTAATTACGTTTCTAACATAGGGCCTTTAATTGTGATAAGGCGGGTATATACAGTGCGTATCAAAAAAAAGTTTACACTTTGAAAAAATCCTGTAAAATCATACATTTGTAATATCCTGAAGATTTTTCCACATTTTAACATTGGTACAGATCCATTTAAGCAATGACGATATAACTGTCGAAAAATATTTCCGCTTGAGTGAGCACCACTTACTTTTGAAAAGTTAGTGAAAAATGATTTGCGCGGAACTTTGAAATAGTTATGCGAATACAAGTAGACCTTAATCATGAAGAAAACCTGGAATTTAGCTAGTAAAATTGATTTGAAGATACCTTTCACCTTTTTAACTTGTTTCCTTGCCCCAAAACTTCGAAGAGTGCATTGCGCCCAACCCCACTCTCCCACACACCGAGGCCATCGAGACGATATTTGATTTACACTGAGCTGTGATTTACATGAAATGGCTAAGGCTTGATTTTAATTTTGTAAATCATCGTCAATCTTGGGAAAAGTGTGGAGGAACAAGTATAAAATGAAAAATGAAATTTAAACCCTCTTAAATGATAAAACTCAGTGAAAAAAATGCTGGAGATGTCTGATATAAACTTTTGTTCAGATTCAGTTATGTCCGCAGATCCAGCCGACACAAAAAGAGTAAAGGTTGTGCTTAACAAATGTTGAAATTTCAATTTCGGTGGCAAAATTGTTACAAAATGCTTGGATGTATCCGTTTTATTTCAATTGAATAAAACTGCAAGGGAAATGTATAAGAAATGCCTCGCAGGATAAGTTTGATTTTGCCCTTTCCCTTGACACAGCGTGAAAACAAGCATTTCTGCGCAAACAGATTTCTGCGAGCTTTACAAAAATGGACAGTGCTCACTCCAGTGTCACATTCTGTCAAAACTCTTACTTTCATTAGATAGATGAGACCCAAACCCAGGATTACATGTAAACATATTACCCACATGTTGTATATTTTTTAATTCCCAGGGCTTTTTCAAAGTGTAAACTTTTTTTTGATACGCACTGTATATCACTTTGTTAAACAACCTCCCCAAAGAAAACCAATATCTCGTATAAAAAGGGAGAAGACCTCCAGTAGTATTTTTATTCTAGTTTTATTGGTGTATTGCCACAATCATGGTCTTCACCCACTTGGTCTAGTTTCCTTGTTTGTCTAATAACCAAATGATCTAACACTACTTGATCGATGTGAATAGATGAACTGTTTATGAAACAATCTTCCATTTGACAAAGTGCAAACAGAAAATCAGTAGACAAAATGGAAATCTAGACCATGGATGACAATGTAGTCTTTGTAGTGGGTATTAGACCAAGTGAAATGTACACTTAATGGAGATTCGACCAAATTGATACTAGACCAAATGGGAATAGTGAATGAGGTATAACCTGCCTGAGAAGTAGACCATCTAACCGATGTGTTGGCTCAGTCGGTAGAGCGTCCGTCTCACAACCGGGATGTCGGGGGTTCAAATTCCGGCTGCGTCAGACCAAAAGACGTTAAAAGATGGGAGTTGCTGCTACCCAGTTTGGCGTTCAACGAAGGGATAGAGCCTCGTTAATCTGGCGCTGCATAGCGGCTGCCGGGCCCACGATCAATTGGGCAAAGCAAATTTTCGGAGTATTTCATTTCATGTCTATTTCGAACAATGAATTATGGATTTTCATTTTTTTTTATCTAACCGCTTGTACACCAAGTAAATCAAGCGTTTTATTAAGTCAACCTGGGTCAATCTTCACCAGATGTCAACGTAGTAGAATACCTATAACTATCAAGTACTTGACAAATATTATAAAATGACTCTCTTGGTAATTAGGATTAACTTCTGACAAGAATCGATACATGGGTATTCCACCTTTAAAGTTTACTGGATATGCACTGTGACCTAAGTCAAGTATGTTTTTTTAACAGGCCTTTTCTCTTTTACTCTTTACCAGTGCCGATGGAGCCTTTGACATCCAATCAGCTTCATGGGCAGGTATTGAATACACAGGACTAGTCACATGGTGGCCACCCGCAGTATACAAAAGTTCGTGTCATATCAATGTAGCCTACTACCCATTCGATGAACAGCACTGCTTGCTGAAGTTTGGATCCTGGACTTACGACGGGGTAGTCATGGACCTGACACCGATCTCGGAAAAGGCCGACATACGGGACTACTGGGACAACGGCGAATGGCAGATTATCCAAACACCTGGAGAACGACACGAGGTCACTTACGAATGCTGCGAAGAAACTTTTATTGACATAACCTACACAATAACGTTACGGAGGAAACCATTGTATTATTTCGCTTACATTTTGGTGCCATGTGGCCTCATCTCGTTTAACACAGTTCTCGTATTTTATCTACCACCCGACATCAGCGAAAAGATGGCACTGTGTATGTCGGTACTGCTTTCTATGACCGTCTTCCTTTTGCTCATTACATCCCAGATCCCAGCCAATGCTAACCACTTCCCACTCATCGTTAAGTATCTTCTTTTCACCATGCTGATTGTATCTTCGTCAATTGTCCTAACAGTATTCGTGCTAAATGTTCGTTTTAGATCTCCGGATGCACACAAAATGCCTCGTTGGGTGCGCCGAATATTTATTGACATAATACCCGGATTTCTTGGCATGAGCCGACCAGTTCAGTATAGTAAACGATTTCGACATGTTGGAATCAATTTAACAAGAGACGCTATGGCAAACGGTGCTCTAGACTCGAATAGACTAGTAATGGAAAATAAAGGAAACAGCTATTCTGTGAGAATGCGAAGGGAGGTGGATGTCCAGATGGACAATGAAGACTCGGATGATGAAGTCGCAGGTAACTACAATTTAAGATGTTTCCCAAAAGCTTTCTCTGCCCGTTAAAAATCCCCAAAATGTAGCTTTCAGTGGGAAACACTGGGGTTTATCCACCCATATAAAAACATTTTTTTTTCATTCATAGCAGCCGATTGAGAATGAATAAATTGAGCAGATACGGCATGTATGAGGACACAGATCTTGTCTGTCGTATTTTAAAACCTCAAGCCGTCAGTTCCAAATATGGAAAGGCGCCAATGGGACTTGAATATACTGTATAACGATCTTTGAGGATACAACATTCATCAAAAATGTTCGAATTACGCGTGGAAAAATACAATAACGTGGTATCGTGACGTGGTATCGTGAGACATTTTTTGTTCATAGAATAGTCACTTTTATTTTACTCACCTATTCTCTCTTTCACACAAATACATACAAACACAATACCCACCCTCCTACACCAATATCAAATCCTATTAAAAATTTATATATAAATCGTGCACTCTTTTTTTCTCCATTGGAGGTACGAGTAAATACAGACGTGGTCAGTATCTTCCGTTGCTGACGTCTGCTGATGAGGAAGAGAGTGAGGCCATGGTCATTCACAAAGCTGTAGAGGAAATTATGTACCTGACATGGAGATGCGCCAGTGAGGAAGACAGTTTAAGGGTATACTTCTTTCATTGTCATGACTTTTTTTCTCAAACTATCATTTAATTTCCTCAAAGAGACAATCAATATCTATGAACAAACATGATATACTGTAACACCAAATGACAAATTGAAATGCAAAACCTGCCTCAATGTTAACACCCTTTTCGCGTGAATGAAATAATGGGATAGAGGAAAAATAAGGAAGGAAAGAAAGAAAGAGCAAGAGACAAAGGTATGGAAAAAACTGAAAGAACGAACTTGAAATTAGTGTACAATAAAATACTAAAAAAGAAGACCGATCCAGAACTTTTTTTCTGCCTCAATTTTTGTCACGTCTGCAATCCCTTTATTTTTCAACCTTAAAAAGTAATCAAATCATTTTGTGATTGTTCTCATTTCTCCCCTTTTCATTGTTTATCTCATTTTCTATACAGGAAAAGGAAGACTGGAAATTTGTGGCCATGGTGATAGACCGTATCTTCCTCATCATTTACATTTGTGGTATCTTCGTCGGAAATGTCGTCATCATCTTTCAAGCTCCCTTGGCTACTGATTTCTTCCGCGAACTTTTCTGTTGCTACGAGGACTGGGCTATGAACGGTCTTCCACTGAATTACACCGCACCTATAGTAATTGAGTAATTTGGATTTCAAACTATCATACCATGTATGAGGAAAACATATTATTCTGGGTATCTGTGTTTCGGTGAAATATGAAGCTTTGCTTCAAAAGCCGTCATCAAAGATAGTCACCATATCTAAATGGCGATAACTGAGGATATTCAGTCTCTGGCAGCAGACTCAATCACCACGAGCAGAAGAGTTTGTGAGTGGACAGGCACAAATTTCAAACATTATCCAATGAAGATCTAACCAACAAACAGACACTACTGTTTTCCATGATGATGAGAAAGATAGACTTGACAACGACCAACTGCACGGTCTGTTGAATTATATGCTGCTGTTATTGTTGTTTTATACGTTATTGTAATAATACAACAATAAAATAAATGCATTGCTATATCACCAACTATTATCAAGTCAACTTGATATCTGATCATGTGAAAGGGATGGTGAAATCAAAATAGCTGGGAGAAACATATTCTTCACGGATTCTAACACAAAAACAAGCAGAACTTCTGTACAACATTAGAACTATTTCATACGACAGTGGGAATTTTCCTCCAGGAAAATGGAGTTCAAACCATTTATTCCGTGTATAATGTTGAACACTGGTGTTTGAGTTAGGGAGAAACTAGCAACAAACAGAACCCCGCTTCAGAAGTAAGGGTAATATTCCAATTTTCGCTGCTAACGATGGTGTGGTTCACATAACTTTGTAAACCCGCATTCGGTGTCGGAGCTAAGTTCTGCCGCTTGCTTCACGCTAAAACAGACATCGAACTCGGGATAATCCATTGATGCAATGAAATTGATTACCTCCCTTATTTTCTCTACAATAAAGTAGATTCAAATATTTGATGCCAACTTTTATTTCATTCGATACCATTTAGGATCTTCTGAATCAGCGATATGGTTTGGGTTGCCATATTAAATGCCTGGGCTGAGATGGGGACTAAATGATGGTAATGCCGTTTGTCGTTTTGAAGTAAAAGTAGGAAAAATGCAATGATTATATATAATATTCTTTTTATTTTTCATGCTGAATAACGTACGCATGTTGAAAAGTAGACAATGACATGCTTACAAAGTTATATTAAATATCATTTAAAAGAACATTTAATATTAAAGGTAAAAAAGTATTTTTACCGACAACATACGATGTCCGAATATTCTCCTTTCTCTATGAACTGTGTCATATTAATTTTAAATCACCCTTTGGACAGACAATGTCCTTCGTTTGTGGTACTCTTAACCTGGTGTCTTTCAGAAACCTTATAGTTTTCTGAGAATTATTATTTGTTAGGATTAGAGTTGTGTGCATTTTTCGAATGATGATAACTTATTATACAACAAGTGTGCTTTCCTTGGTTTTCCTGTTATTCATATCCGTATTCAATAATGTATTCGTAAAACAGATTATCGATGCATAAAAAAGAATGAAGATTTAATCCAAGTAGCGTTTATGAGAAATTGGTAAGATAAGACAAGAGAACTATGGGGAGTTGTACAACTGGATGAATATATGAGTATATAAGTATATTTAATGAGCATGTCTTAAAATATTTTTATGAATAGATGCGCCCGTGATACACAAATGTTCCTGAAAATTGTTAGGTAGACAATAAATCCCCCAAAACGAAAAAAAAAACTATCTAGAAAACGGAACTTTTACGGAAATTTAGTATATGTTACTGACAATACAATCTCAATCGAAATATCTAATGTAAACATGGCACATTCTTATTACATGTGGACTCCTTTTAATTATATCTATGCGACCTTTCATAAGAAGGAAAGACAAAATCTACAGTTCTAAATATGAACCAAATCCTTGAGATTTAAGATATAAATATTTAGAATTCAAGATATATCCAGAATTTGATTTGTCCCCGTAATTGATCTTGATTATTTTCCATGCAATTTAGAGTGTACATTAAAAACATCAATAACGGTAAACGTAGTCCACTCAAATTCAACTTATTGCCTTTATGTATTATGAAAGTAATGTTCATTTAAGATCAACATGCCTCGTTGGCAAAAAAGCATCCAACGATGAAATGATAATTCATTCCCTTGATATATTTCTAATATCTTTCTTCCATCACACCTTGTTTTGTAGGGAATTAATAATTGCAATTAAACAATTTTCTTAGATCTTATATCCATGACTTTTTATCAAAGAAGTGATTTCACGACTGGGTCATGACTATAACATGCAAAAAATGTTTCATGAAATGCGCATTAAGACAAGTAATTATCTTTTTTAAATAGATTTTCTATACATCACTTGGTTCAATCATATTACTTGTGAAAATTTGAAATTTGATAATTTGCAATAAAAAGAGTATTCCTTTTTATCTATCCAAATGTCTAAATGGTATTGTCTGTCGGAGTGATTATCTACCAATTTTAGCAGAAAAGTGTTATTAGTATTATTTTTATAATGAGGAATTGGCATCTTTCAAGAAAAAAAAACGCATCTTGACTTGAAATAAGATTAACCCGGATAATGGATTTATAATACAAGGCCACATTGTAAGATAAGCGCACACTATACGTAATCAGATACGACTAATTTTTTTTTTAAGAAATCACATTATGCATAAAATGTGAAAGTTCCAAAAAGTTACATTATTTTATTTGAAGTTTGGTATAACAGTAGGAATACTAAAATCAGAACCCTATTTTGCTGCAAGCCTTGTGTTTGGATTATAATGATAATAATAATAATATGTCCATTTATATAGCGCAGTTACTATGTGCATATACTCAACTGCGCTTTGATACTTGGTATCATATTATTACCTCGGTTGTAGCTGAGCCGCCATATTAATAGGCGCTAAAGCGTTCAAGGAATAAGTCCTACCGGGTACCCATTCACCTCACCTGGGTCGGGTGCGGCACAATGTGGATAAATTTCTTGCTGAAGGAAATTACGCCATGGCTGGGATTCGAACCCACGACCCTCTGTTTCAAAGTCCGAAGACTAATCCACTGGGCCACAACGCTCCACATTGAAGGATTAAAGTCCAAACTAGTTTCAAGTCGCAGCCGATGAAGACGCCGTTGTGATTGGAATATATTGTTCTTTTATTGCTACAGGGAAGATTTAATTTATACTGGAATTTGTATTTCAGTATTCATACATCTGTTAACATTTGATCGTTATTTCATATTATGATCCGAATGTTCATATCAAACGAAATTATAATTTATTTGAAAATCGGATCGCAAAGGAAGACGTAATGTGCGCAGGGCTTAAAAACTTTTTTAATTTTTTTTTATAATTATTGGTCATCTATCGAGCGAAAATATAAATGAATATTGGTTCATATATAGGAGAGAAAGAAACATTATGCGATAATCATGATAATGGAAAGAGAGAGAGAGAGAGAGAGAGAGATAGAGAGAGAGAGAGAGAAAGGGAAGGGGGTAACAAACAACCCGGGATGATTGTGTGTACGCGAAATTTAATTGTTACTAAGAAAGTAAAGTGCAAATTTCTTTGTTCCCACTTAAAAAGTCATTAAATTAAGACCCTTGTTGGACTTGCAGCCATTTGATTTTTGAAAATAAAAACCGGTCACGCTTTATCAAACGTTCCCGCTTTGATACTGTTCTACTTAAGCCAACGGTTGGTTCCTTTTACCCCTTTTTTTAAATGATATGTTATTACTTCCTCTTCAAACATTAAAGTTATTACAATATATCATAATATTCAATGAAAAAGCTGGATGTCAAATTATACATGCATAATTATGAATGTCTTTTACCATTCAAATACAAACTTTAATCAAATTACCTTACATCAGTCAAATGAAAAATTGAATGAAACTTTCATATTTCTCTCTTTTCTATAAACAATACATTAATTCATTTTCAATTTTCCAAACCAATAAGCAAACAGAAGAAAAAGATTATTAATCTTCTTACATAAACCAAGTCCCCTAATCCTCTTTCAACCACACTCAAACACACGCAGACACATCCTCATACCACAGTCACAAAAGCACCCTTTATAATTCTTTTGTGAGCTAATCCCACTCCTTTTTATCGCTAATTTCTTCGTTTTTCCCCCACAGTTTTAAAGAAAATTTTGTGTTTTTTAATGATGGAATAATCCCCTTGATCTTGCAGGATAATAGTATATTAAAAAGAATAAATAACTGTATTTTTAAAATTCACCGTTGCAGATTCCTCCCTAAACCAATAAATACCCCCTTCCATGACTGTAGTTCCATTTAAGATATCTGACAACTTTTTCCTAGAGTGAATAATATGATTAAATTCTTTCTCCGTAATCATATCTCCCTTCTTAACTACGCACATGCATACACCTCCCACAAACACACACGTACACATACGAACACATACACACAAGGAGAGAATTGAGAAAATACCGATACATTAATAGGAGAGAGACGGAAAGTGAGAAAGTGGAAAAGAAAGAGAGAGAGAGAGGGAGATGAGTGATTGAGGTTTATTCATAGTGATTGCTGTTGCTTGGAAAATATGGGGTATGGAAAATTCCATGGATAACATGGCAAAAGGCAACACACTTGTACAGCACTCTTGACACAATGATGTGATACCTCTATTTGCCTATGCCTTAAGATGGCGCCAAAGGCTGATTAGCCAGTTGCTAACATTGCTTTCAGTCTTGGGTGTATTGAAGCCCTGTATCTTTGCCATCGCAATATTCTGCAATCTGTCGCCCTGTATCCAACTACAAAAACACACTTTTCGTAACAAAAAATATAAGACAACAGTATTCTTACGCAGTGATGTCTATCAAGCTAGGTATCATGAATGAAGTGAACAATAACCTTCATAATAAACATGGTTAGATGAAAGTGGCTGGTAATCAGAGAGATATATTTACATTTAATCTCTATGCTGGTAATATATTTTCATCAATGACTCTTTGCGAAGATAGTGTGCTTACGCCATCTACCGTCGAACATCGTACAGGAATCGGGTTTGATGACAGTATTTCGATGCAACAACCCAAATTTGATCGATGCTACCGATCGTTAAACATACTAATGGGTCATTAAGTAAATAGAATGATCGATTTGTAATTGGCAAGATGATTAAGTAGAAGGCAATCAAGACGTCATGCACACAACAGATTAAAGATTTAAGAATAACACTAGCTTGACCTGAACTTGAATAACCTCTCTTACAGTCAATACATCAATTAGATATTCAAAATTATGAAAAAAGACATTTCATGTTATAATTATTTTTTATCAACTTCTCCTTTGTTTGCTCTTTTCACCCCTATGTAGTTCTCATGAGTATTTTCCAAAGTACAACTTTGATGATAATCATTCAATCTCTTCTGCCTGTATCGTTTTTAGGTAAAAAATGAATATGATAAAATGATTAACTGTGCGTGGGAAGAAGACTTGACTTAAAACTCCTGAGCACTAAAGGTCTTACACTACAAGATTTAAAATATGCAGTAGATAGAGTTATATACAAAATTAAATCCTGAACTCTGTGTAACATGATATACTCAGTCCCATAATAACATTCTGCACTGTAAAAAATGAAGTGCTATTTTACCACTTACAGTACTTGCATAGTGACTGCACTACGAGTGCTGATTTTTTAGTTCAACTTTAAACTAGAAAATCAACACTCGTAATGCAGTCACTATACAAGCATATGAAGTGCTAAATTAGCGCTTCATTTTTACAGTGTGTTTTACAATCTTCTTTTCCTTCAATTAACAGCCCACCCATCCTGCCCCATTCCCTACCCCATACCATGCACTATGTATCTGCCTCTACATAGCAAGATAGAACCTGCTTCATGAAGTTCAACTTTCAAGTGGCATGTACACTGCAGGAGATCTAAAGAAAATCGCGTGTAATAATTAGGTCTCCCTGCATGTCATGTAATTGGCTCTGGCTCCTGCCGAGAAAATAATGAGGCGATAGATATATGGTGTCAAGAATCTCATTATAAGGAGCGCATGGAGAAAGAAAAATAAGTGATGATCCCAGTAAACTACTAGAAGCACTGAAGATTAGTGGGAATTTATTCAGTTTTTTTTTGACATCATTTTAGGTCAAAGAGAAAAGAAAACTTCCATAATTTCACCATTTACCAAAGAAACCTAGGGAAAGGCGGTGAACTGTTTTTCCCCACTTGTGCACACTGTTTTTATTGTCATCAATGATGAACATGAGGCCTATAAATAACAAACTAAAATAAGTTACAATGAAACAAAACATGAATTTGGATGAAAGTTAAAGCGCAATAAAAGAAACTCGCTTGAAAGTGGGCATTAACGGACAATGTGTCTTGAATACACAAAGTGGAACTGCGTTCTTTGAGAGCTGGAAAAAATGTCCCATCATGTTCTTCGAACGGTGGCTAGGTATGGGGGGAAAATCAGTGTAATTTCATATTTTGTCTATTTGTAACTGGATCCTTGGATATGATCACTGTAGTATGATGGGTGTTTAACTTTATTGAACACACATGGGGCGGTTATTTCCTCGTCCTAGGTGTCGTGACCATGTTCTTGAACATTAAAATCCTTTCCATCATTACAATGACACACATCGAAATCTGAACAGGGGCTGGTTAGTCGACTCGGCGGGGATTGTTCAACTGAATGATCTCGTGATGTTCCCTTATTAGAGGAGAATAGATTTCATGCGAAGGAGAGAAACTATGAATGGAAATAGAAACAAGAGAGAAATATAAAGCAAAAGAAGAGATAGCGAGAGAGAGAGGGGGGATAAGGGAGCGAGAGTAGTATTTTTGTCGTCGAAGAGATGCATTTCTTCGCCTTTGTGACTTCGTTCACCAGAGCTTGTTATTCTTTTTTTTTTACTGCAGTCTATTTTACCAAAAGACTTGACAATTTGTTGAAAATAATGTGATTAATGAGAACGGGATAAAAAAAATTACAATTTTAGAAAGTTTGAATCCATACTACGTTCCTATCTCTTTCTTCAGAAGAAACAAAAATTAAATTTTTATCTTGAACAAAAAATTTCCTTCTCTTTCCTTAGATATAATTTATACACGTAACACCTTCATGACTACAGTTACTAGAATTTAAAATTTCTTGGTCCCTCTACCGCCACTCTCTCTCCCCATCTCCCTCCCTGTCTATAATTTACTCATCTATCTATCTACCTACCTATCTATCTATCTATCTATCTATCAGTCTTCTTTCTTCTTCTTTCCTTCTTTCTGTCCCTCTCCAAAGTTTAATTGCATTGGTGGATAATTCAATTAAATAGAATGATTGGTTGATTGCATTTGGGTCGGATTACCAACTAGGAGCAGCATGCACCTGATGGTCAAGGAAGTGGGATGCAAACATTATACAGGGTGTTTCTTAAAAACGTGACCAAAGTTCCTCGATCAGCTTTGTAGGAAACATATGGTCTATTTTTCTGATTTCTGTAACAGAATACATTTTGGAACCTTGCTTGAATCATTATTTCTTGGGTCACAGATGAAGGGTCCTCTGAAGGTGAGGGGTACACAACCCAATGTTCAAAGTGTTGGGTTTGTGAAGTAGAAAACCATCTTTTCCGCAAGGTCTTGGTTCCAGCATTCTTTTTGTGAACACTAAGTTTAAGGAAATATATCCCCTCTGTTATTTTTTTCCGAGAGACTGTAATATACGTAGCCATTGTCTAGATTCAATCTCTTGTGAGATCATTAATCCCTACCGTTTGCTCCAACAACTTTGACGTGTGAACCCTCCTGTCGATACTGCTAGTCTTGCACTGCTCTTAAAATCAAAGTAAAGAACTTAAATACGGAAAACCCGAATGATTTAAAGGAAAGGTGAAACAAATTCGCTGCACAATTGAAATACAGAAGTTATACTTAATGAAGACCATTCTAAATCACTATTTCAGTTACATAGAGATAATAGTCTACGCTGTAATTGAGCGACATGTGTTTTCTGTATAAGCAATTCTCTGAAAGGGTTCCTGAATTGCTCAATATCCTTGAAGCAGAACCAGTTCCATAACCTTTCTCCGACATGTTTATTGCAAAACGGTATTTACAGTCCAATTACGAGTGACCGTCGAATCGAGTTTGCGTCACTGATACCTTAGTAATGACAATGATAGCATCACCAGACGAACTTCAGTGACCGGGGAGTAGAGTTTATGGTAGGCCTTTAACGCCATACATTCTTTAAGTTTAGTTTCTTCTTTCAGTTCGAGAAATGTTCAATGTTTTAACTTACACGCATAGTCAACATCTGTGTAGAATGATACATTTACAGAAGAGACATCAAAATGATGGAGAATAATCCTCTAATTTTACTAAGACTGTCATAAAAAGTTAAACAGACAGATTTATCAACAGCGAACAGACAAAAACAGAGCGTTGTAATTTTGGTTTGATATTGCTTGCCATAAAGAAATTGAGCTTAGGTTTGCAAAATGAAGTGTTGATAATATCATGCTTTGACCTACGAAGCAATGTCCATGACGTGTCAGTAAAGTTAAATACTATTAACTGAAGAAGAAAGCGAACAAAACTTGAAAAAGCGTTATGGCCTACTGTGCATTTTCTTTCAATCACTCTCTATGTTTTATCAGTAACAGCTTCTAAACTTTATTAATGATTCTATTTTCTCCCTTTTCACCTACATAGTTATTTTTTGCATTTTATCTCATCACAACTGTGCCCTAAATAAAAGTCATCGACCCTGAAATATTTCGTGTTTTGAGTCGTGTATTATTATTATTATTGTAATAAGCTTAAATCTGACAATTATTATTATTATTGTAATATTAAAGTTTGTTACCAGAGTGATAATGTTTAGACTCTATTGTAAATATTATATGATTTAGCAATTTATTTTTACTCGAATTAAAAAAAGCGATATAAAGTATTTTATTTTACACTCGTTCGTCTTAGGAAGATGTGAACATATTATCTTAGGCTTTCTTTACTTAGCATTTATTAAAGAAATTTCTTTTGCAGAAAACAGTCATTACTTTGTCTTCACACCCTCTTATCATAGTAATTATTGCATATATCTATATCAAAAATTGAAATAGAAGAAAATAAATATTTATTTGAATTTAATTGATTAAAAAGGAGTCAGATTTGATCACACTCGGGTCCGATCTGTCGGTGTCACATTCATGACAAAGGATTTTATTCTGGGTCACTTTTGGCCTAGCACTGGATGTTGTTTATACAAAGACTTTGCATTAATCTGGTAGTGGATTTTTTAGAGCGTGTACTTAACTGGCTATCATATTGAATGTTGTATGAATATAATCCGGATTAAATAGAAAACAAGCAAATCATGTGTTGCAATTTTGTTATGGAATATGATTTCTTAATATTATGTGTGATCTTTAGCAGAATATTGTTTTTGTCGCTTAAAAGAGTTTATCTAAAAAAACGTAATAACTAGGGTCTATAATAATGTATTATTTTACCGGGATATTTTATCAGTGCATTTGATATTGAAATTGACATCATTTTCAAATTGTTCATTATTGCCATGTTTGTTCTCATCTTTTTTCATTCTCATTCTTTTGCTTGACTTTGTATTTGTTGTTTATATTTTAGTTTTTGCGCAAGTCAAGAAGCATTCGCAAGTCTTTGCTTAGTGTTACTTTCATAATAAGCTAGCTAATTTATATTTGCAACCAAAGTAACCGAAAAGAAAGTAATTAAATGAAAATGAAAATACAAATATTATTGTGAGCCATCCAAACACTGATATATATATAATACATCATTTTGTTTTCTCGTTTAAAAGGAAGGAATAATCTAACCTTTTCTCATACTCCTTGTTTTCAATCCATCTTATTTTTCACTGAATTTCGACCTTGGTTTGTGCCTGCATTCATTGACATACTGTCGTCAGGCCATTACCGATTTTGTATCAAATTCCACACCTGAGACTCGGGACGGACCACATTCTTCATTCTGACTCGATATAAGGTACTTGACATTCCACTCTACCCGAAGGTTCCTCCCTAAACTGGGACATCCACGTCCTCATCTAACTATAAAACTGAATAGGTGGACTGAGCAATGTGCAAGTCTATTGTATTATAATCAATATTTATATTCCATTATATATTACTATATATATCTAATTGTTTAATTATTCAATTAATGAATTTATCATTTTGGGGTATTTAAACTTTTATCTTCGAAAATTCCATTAAAAATAATTTGTGACCAATGATAAAGCAATTGCCCCAGAAAGAATTTTACAAAAAACATTCAAAGTTAAAGCATTAAATGCTTAAAAAAATAACCATCTTAATTTACTTTCCCAAATCTGAATACAAAAGACGCACCTTCCAAGTTTCCTTTTTATAACACCTAGGTGTTGAGTATCTACGTGAGCTTTTATTACGTGATTAGGGAATAAACATAACATAATTTTGCAAAAAAAAGTTTATATATTTAATCGTCCTTATGATATCCTTTTGGGCGAAATAAATGATTTATACCACATTTAAAGGAGTATAGATTAAAAAACAAGAAATATATTTCAAAAAGCTAAGAATATGATTAACATTTCTATAGCGCATGCAAAGACAATGTTTACGTTTCAATATTAGAATAGGTCATAAATAAAATAATTTCGGGATCTTTTATCGATACTAATCACCATCATGTGCCGATTAGATGAAAGAAATTCTAGTGCCGCATACCTTGTCATCAAAGAAAGGTCTGCATCCACTGGTTGGGGAGAAAATTGATTTCTCTGGAACATAAGGAGAGAGAAATTGATGAGCGTGGTTCTTGCCTACGAGCACAATGTACAAGTATACGAGAGAATGCTAATACATTCTGCAGCGTTGGACCGTTCACATCACATTGTGGGATGGGAGGGAGAATGGGGACTTACAAGCTGTCATAATGAATGGAATTTACACATCGTATTCATGGTACCTAAAAATGCACCAACCATTGTGCTCTTTTGTAATGTGTAGGTCTGATATTATTGTTATTCACCACGATATCGCTATGTTTTTTAAAAGCATGATAACATTGTAATCAATACAATAGTGCTATTAGATCTTGTTCACCAAACCTTAAAGAGACTCCTCTTCCGCTGACATATGGTGATGATATTATTTGGTTCAATCTCATATGTCTTTTTATACATGTATTATTATAAATTAATCAACATCACAGTCGTCACCGTCGTCTATCACCATCATCATCATCATCATCATCATTATATCTATCGCATCTGCTTGAATGTACTTCAACATAATTCAAAGAGGCTTTCCGATGAGCAGGTTGATAACCGCAGTAAAATTGAAATATCTGACAAGATGATATTCATGCATGTCCCATGTGGTTAATCCTGAGATAATCAACTAATTGTTACGTCTCACGAATGTTTTTTTTTTGTTGTTATATTTTCCCTTTCTGGTATCGAAATTTGAATAATCATATTAACATCATGAATATAATAAACCCGTAGCCCCGAATTCTGAGGTCAGGTTTAACTTAGACCATGGTGTAACTCTGTGCTAAAATTATGGGAAGCCAAAAGTGTCGAAATTATTATTAAGTTGTATGTTTCTAATGTTTACTGTGCTCTTTCCTGATTCATCGATTATGAAGACAATTATCTATTTATACTTCCTATAGACAATTGTGAATGATTTGAAAGCCAAGTGAGCATAAATATGATATATCTACTGTGATTTATTTAACACTTGGCTATCCATACTTAAACCACAACTTTAAACCCGACTTCAGAATATGGGCCATACCCTTCATCTTTATTTGCAGAGTAATACAATTTCTACACATGCAGCATGTATTGGTATAAAAACCAAGATGGCACTACGTATTTTAGTAATACAGGTAGTCAACTCCAGCGAAAGTTGACCCTATAATTTTGATGTTGTGTAGCAAAACGGACTTAAAAGCGATCAAGATGATTACGCTGTTTCCACTGTCGTCCCTTTAGCTGGTTAAGGATTTGTTTTATTAGTGTTTCTAAGAGATTAAATCGTTTTTTTGTGAACTAATAATGATGCAATTTGCAGAGTCTAATCTTAATGATTATGAACAGAAAAATCATTGCAGATTTGGATGTACTGAAACAAATAAAAAGGATAAAATACATAATAATATACATACATTGTGATTATCAAAGAGAGAAACGTCTAAAAAAATGAACAACCATGGTGATCAAGACAAATTCCAAATCATTGCAAGGAATGTTTATGTAAATATGTGAATTTGCCATGCCTTCACCATTCACCGACACAATTCAGAGGATTCTACAAATCGCAATCAGTACTGTAATTATGAACTGATAAGGATGAAATGTGTGAAATGGACGTCGACATAAATATTATGAAGGCGCAATGCACCCGATCACGGGTGCGAGCGAACAATTTGTACGTCGATAGCAAGAGCACATTGAGACACATTGAAGATTATACACACCAGCATCATCTTGTCGTCGTGTGAAACCCTGGAGCCTTCAGGTTTGCGCGGGAAATTTCTCATGTAGTGGTTGCCTGATCGGTACACGATCTCTCCAAACGGACTCGAAGTGTGGTGAGACGCGGGTAACATTTCCTTAACGTCTAACGAGGGTTTTCAATCTACCTGTTGGCATTTTGTGGGATTAGAGTAACATCTCGTGATCGCGAATGAAAGATGCTGTAGTATTCAGAGTTTACTCATTATCTCAAGACATGTCGTAAGTGTATATATATGCTTATACGGAATCGTGCATCGGTCGAAGAAGAGCGCTTGAATTCTATACGATTTGAGATTTACGTTGAGTTATAGTTAACATCATCGATGAAAGTACTCGGCTATTCTCTCATCTACAGGGCATTGCGGTGAATACGGCCACCCATTTCAAGATTTGGTTTTAGATAGCTTCATGATAGGATCAATACTGATGATAAAATCACTTGCTGGTAATATATTCTCCATTTTGGATATATTTTTTCTTTTGCTGAAAGAGAAGAAATAGCGTATTTACAACGAAACTGAATCACACGCCAGTTGAATCAACATTTAGGGTGATATGGATCCTTTCTACAGAATCACTACGGCCTTGCTTGCCGTTTGTGTTGGTGCAGTTTTCCTCTTGATACAGGGTGAGTCTCAGCAATGACATGTCTTTTCTTTATATTCATAATTGAATGCATTATAAGGAGGATGGGCCTAGAAAAAATATTTATGTGATATTTACTGGCCTTGAGGGGAACATCAAATATATTGCCAGCAAAAGAATAATATTGGCCCGAGTCAATATTCTTATCCCTTCCCGATATTCATAAAATGTCGCGCAATACGGTTTTGTAAATGACCAGCTCAGATGTTTGATACGGGTGATAATAACCTAAGTTATCAAACTATTCACATGATTTTGCGACGAATACTACCCCCTGTAATGTAGGTTTCATACAATATAAAACAAAAATCCAGTCGTTGTTGTTGATTGGTTTTTATTGGGTTCTTTAAAAAAAAGAATATATGCACCAATTAAAATCGTCATATCACAATAATGTTTTTATTTTATTGTTTTGTAGTAAGGCCTTATATTTTAAGATATTTCGAGAAATATAAGGCCTTAATTGGATGGAAGATTTTTTTGCAAGTGCACGCAAGCTTTGTTACACACTGTAAATGATAACGCCTTTTCGCTTAAAAAAAGGCAAAATCTTGCCAGTGCCAAGCTCGGTATATCATAATAACGCATATCGCCATGTCAACATTTGAGTTGTACTCTTAACGTTTCTACTTCATTCTTTGCGTGAAGTAGTGTTTAAAGACTGACTTATGACTTGAACATTAGCACAGTTTTTATTTTGAACGTCCGATCTCATCAAATATTAGTACGAATGGACGAGATACCAGTCTAAAAAGAAAGGAACAACAAAGTATCCACAGGAACGTTAAACATAATGTGATGAAGACGGATGATCTGAACAATCAATTATCTATGTAGGACAACAAGCAAGCAAACATAAATCATACCATAGGATGCTAATATAGTGGAGTAAAGGATAGTCTTCTTCATATGAATGGAAATCAGAAAATCTGATCCATTATATCTAACAATGTATGCAGCAGACCTTGTTAATCAATTCATTTTTTTAAAACGAAAATGAAGCAAAACAAAATACAATATATTCTCTTTTCATTTTTCATTGCGCTAACATTTTTCTTTGTTAACTGTTAACCAGGTCATGATGAACATGGAATCGTTTCTTTATAAACAATGTACAAAATTATACGAATGAAGAAAGTGGACAAGTACACAGTTGCCAGTGGCAAGGGCAAATGTCGTCAGGTTAATGATATCGAATATATTACGATGTTGACATCTCGATCCATATCTCTTTTTAATAAAATTACTAAACCAATACATAAATATATATATATATATATATATATACATATATATATATATATATATATATATATATATATATATACTACCTTTGTTGCCAAAGCCTTTGTACATGTATAATTTCTCACATTTATATATATATATACATAGTCGAGTGACAATGAACTCTTCCTTCAGTAGCAGATATAGCTATACTAAAGCTAATAATTAATTATGTTGGCGTTGTCATTCTTCTCAGGTTAAATCTCTTTTCCGACACGATTGTAATATTTCCCTACACTTGGTAGACATCAATTGTATCTTAGATACATAGTTTATAACAATACAAACTTAAATTATAGAAAAAGTTTAAAGCAATACGAAATAGTGATTTACTCTCTCAAAAATGTTTTTTAATTTTCCTCTCGTAGGATGTGTCATGCATGACACAAACTAAGAAAGAGAGAGAGACACACACACACACAAACCCATATCCCCACTCACATAACTCAAACGCGCACCTTCACCCACACACAATCCCAACACATACACACACATGGATACCACACAAACACTCATGCCAATAGAGACACTCTGCCTCATTACTCCATATGGCTACAGTTAAAAAAATACTTCCCCGACCTCAGAAGGCCAGGCAAGTTCTGAGTTGTCGAAATTATCAGCTCATATATGCATGTATAAACCTTTTTTGTTATTACATATACTTGATAAATCGGTTGTAATATTTCTTACATAATTTTACCTTACCAGTTCAAGTTTAAACTCTAGACGGATAATACGGTGCGATTTATTGTATGTTTTATGTTACAGGACCCATGTAATAGAAACCTCAAATTCGAATAAAAAGCGTTGATCCAATATAAAAGCAGAATAAGTAAATAGAGGATACCAGAGTCCTCATGCTATTATTAAGGTATCATATTATCATGATTTACAAACAAATGCTAACATATGGTTGGCATATTTTTACTGAACAAATATTTAATCATGGAATAATTCTGTTCTGTTTCTTTTTATAAAGTGTTAATTTTTCAATAACCCATTCTGTTACAAATTATTTGAATTATCATTTTACATCAGTGATCTGTCTTGTTCTGCAATGATTATTTCCCAAGTAATCAACTAGTCATGAAAGTAATGGCGCGAAAATTAAAATCGCACATCATTTTGGTGCCCATTGACCCAGAAAATGTAATAAACAGTCATCTCTTTCAACATATAAGGTTTGTAGAAGTATTCGTATACTTTTATGTGAAGATTCAAGTAGAAAATTAATATCAAGGCTATAAACCATCGTATCCACAGAGGCTGAAAGAGATAAAATTGCTTTGTTGCGTGCATTCTGTGTATAAAATATATATTGGAACATAACGACAACAATATGAAGAGCATATAACTGCTGTATTCTTTGTTAATCGGGTATTGATACAACCACATCAATATTATGGTCATTTTCTCGTTTTTGTGAAGCTGGTCCCATGTAGCTCTCTGTTAATGCAGAAAAAATATCCTTTGGGCGTCCGACTGCAGGCAGATCGTTTGACCTAATTTCAGATATATTGGATGCAACCCCCAATGGATGGCAAAGCTCAAGTAGGCTTGACCCCTCTCTCATTCCATTCGTTTTAAGAGGTTGACTGGATATTATCGAAAAGCACTTCGTTACCATGGCAAGCAAGGAGGAGCAGGATGGCATGACAATCCCTCCATTATAACATGTACTTCAATTCATCTGGCTAGATTTTTGTTAGTCTTCATTTAAGTGTTATCCTTATTGTATGAATTTACCTACTTTTAATAAAAATATTAAATTTAATGCTCATTATAAACAGCATATCCTTATTTTTTTCCATGGAATACATTTAATTGGCTAACATATCTTCCTGTACATCGTCTTCTTCTCCTATTCTTTCTTCCTCTCCATTCTCTTCTTCTTGTTTTAATTTTCCTTATCATCATCATCATCATCATCATCATCATCATCATCATCATCATCATCATCATCATCATCATCATCATCATCATCAATCATCATCATCTTCATGTTTTCCTTCTTATTATTGTTCTTCCTCTTATTCTTCTTCATCATCGTCATCTTCTTCTTCTTCTCCTCTTCCAGTTATGTTTGTCTCAGTTTCTTGACGGAACCAAACAATTTGCACCCACAGTTGTATATCTATTTCAAGTACTTTACTGTACAAATTTTGACAGATAAAGATGGTTTTACTCTCTAACAACGTATCTTATTTTCTTTCCTTTGACGCTATCATATCATCCGGAAATGATAGCTGCATATAACGACCCATTAATTATAATCCGTATTACATGCATGATTACATTCAATTACGACATCGTGCCACAGGAGCTGGATATGAGGCAGATTACATCAATTTTCATTAACAATGAATGTATTAGGATAACGCCATAAATTTGAGGCGTAGTGGAATAATTGATAATGATTGAATTTAATGTAATTTTCATGCATCCATGAGAATGGAACACACACACTATATGGTACAATATATACTCGGTACAATATACATGATTATTTCTATTCGCGTTGCATCTAGTTTACTCTCGCGCGTGTGTGTGTGCGTGGTGAGTGATGGGTTTCTGTGAGTGTATCGGTGGGTTGAAAATAGGGTGAGTAAAGAACTAGAATAAACATGTTATTTCATTGTCAATATTTAAGTAAAACTTCAAATCAAATCATGCTACTCCTACCATTTGCGTATTTTAAGCATCAAATCATGAATACTTTTCTTGCAAAATTTTCCTGCAATTGCAGTATATGAAAATCTATAAAGTATTATTTTATAATTTCTTTGGTAACAATTTTAAATACCATCCACATAAAGGCTGTAGCTAAACTACAATATCGTTAATGAACAGATAAGATGAGTATAAAGGATACGTAGGGGTATTTAAAAAGAATATGCAAGAAATCCAATATTTTGATGGGTTTAGACGCGCGGTTGGAAATGCAAAACATGTAGGCCTTTTTGAAAGCTAAAATACAAACAGATGTAGAAGAGAATTTTGACACCATTATATTTCTTACACCAGACATTAGTACGGGGTTAGAATTGATGAAAGCTATCAATAAACAAGCTACGTCCAATCTATCTTCTCGTCGAGTCTTGAGCTTTTCTCCACATTTCTCAAATTAACCAGACACTGTCGTGAGCCAGGTTCGTGTACTGAATTCAAGCTTTGTCAATTTGTATATATTAAAGTCACAATGTGGTGATCCATAATAGACGTTCTTATTCGCACGTTGAAAGATTCAAGCATAATCGCTAAAATTAGATGGTTCTTACCAGAATACTGATATAGCAGCGTGTAATGTGACACCGATAGAAATTATCACAGCTGCGTCCACAGGCATGCCATATTTTATTTCTCTTATCGGACAAAGGTTTATTGCAGATACCTATTCTTCCTTTGGATTTACGATAAATCCAGGCACAGGACTAAATGTAGTTTTTTTTTTACAAAACTAATATGATTAACATATTGTATTCCACCTTCTCTTTGTGAAAAAGTCAGTGGTATTTTGAATGAAAAGATAATTGCTTTAAAAAAAAGATTTCATGAATTTTGCAAATAAATTATTCCACTTAAAATACTTCCACAATGATTGTGAAAAAACGTGATCTTTGTCATGATTTATATGAATAAAATAAGATTTTGAAAAAGTTCCTCTGATATTCTCAAATTGCCCTCTAGTATAATTCGTTAACCATGGGGGAAAAACAGAAACCGGGATCATGTATTGCATGCTAGGTTATGGCATTCTACTTTTTAAGAACAGCGGAAAAGCTTGTAGCATCCTGGATATAAAGTTTTATCAATTTGATTGAAGATGTTGTCAAGAAACATGTCATCTTAATGGCAATTCAATATGCTGAAAAGAATATTGAGAAAATTAATGGCGCTAAGAAGTGTTTTAAAATTGCACAACTTCTCTACTCGTCAAGGGACTATTTGACTTAGATTTTTACGCAACAAGTTGACATGTCAGACATCTGAGGATTAGAAGAGTAGCTTCCTAGTACTTGAACAATCGTATCCTATAAACTTCATCTCTTGCTAATTCAAATATTTTTTCTAACGCAATATTATCAAAACTTAATGATGTTTGCCAAAACATTGTAATCAATAGGTCATAACAATAATTATGGAGATATATTGATAGAACCGAATATTGGCAATGAAATAGACAATTATTGCTTAATGTATTAACTGTAAACTGGTAATACATCATCGAGTGTTATTTGATATCGTTAAGGTTGATAGCGAGAAGTTTCACATGATGAATGTTCCCCTCAAACAGTAAACAAAAAATATACTGTACTATTTTCCTCTATTGATTTAAGTCAAGTGGCAATATCGGCGAAAGCAACGAAGAATTTTCAAGAATATATATATATATATATATATATATATATATATATATATATATATATATATATATATATACACATATATTTCTTTTTCACTGAGAAAACCCCCATTACTAATTTATGCGATCTGACAGCTTTGGCAGCAACAGTACAAACAATGATAAATATCATGCTATTACTCTAAATGCTCCCATGGGACATGACTTCACGGGGATGTGCATGAAAGCCATCATTCAATACAGACTGCCTTGGTTCGAATGAAACCAATTCTCATTGCGATAGTGTAGCATTCATGGACACTGAATTTCTTCTAACCATAATGACATGGTTCCGTCAAGCTTGATGTTTGTGATATAAATGACATTAGATGTAGATGGCAATTTTTAGCATTTTATGCTCTTTTCTTTATCGCCCCTACTGGTCATTCTAACATGTATCTAACTCATGTTTTTTCTCAACTCTCCCGGGAGGTATATTGGTGGGTAATTGAAAGAAACCATGGGGTAATTACTCCCGACAGGGATAGCCAGTGTTCGAATTTGTGGGGTTGGTGTGGGGTAATAGATAAAATCATTGAGGCACCAAAGTGATTAAAGAAACGTAACACATGTATATCCACTCTGCCGAGATCAAATCATTTGTACACAAGACCCAGTCTCTCCTTTCAAATATGTTTATCTTGCTTTAATAGAATACTCTCGACATCCTCTCATTTTCTCTTACTCTTTCTTTAATGATGTTATGTCAAATCACGCCAAATTACAGAAAGTGAAGCGGATAACAACAATCATTACACCTTTCAATTAACAAACAGAATGAAATTCCTTGATCAAAGAAGGCGAAGTTGACCTAGAGTTTAATAGTGATCAACACAGAACAATCAATAATGAATATAATGTCAACAAGGACGATAACAGAAACGAGTTCATGATATTACGTTAGAACTAATGCAGACAATATACGTAGAGATATACATGATTTAAATAATGCTATAGATATATTCTTTAGCCAGTAGTGAATCCTAAAAATTGATGTTGTTCTTCCTAAAATTAGCATAGCTTTTCTTTTGATGTAATATTATCACCGGGATGCTGTGATTCATAGTATATTTTAAAGAGAGATAAGCAAGCACACGTTATACAATTGATTGATTTACTCAAGAGAGGCTTAGCACTTGGTCATTTTGCTTCTTCTCAACACAACACATTTCTTTTTAATGAAAAGGTCAGCATGAAGTCTATTAATCATAGCAGGTCAGAGCGAATTCTTTAAAGGTTTACGTCCTGATAGTGTGTGTGCGCGTGTGGAGGTGAGTGTAACTATGGGTGGCCACAGGACCCCTGTCCTTTGGTTTCCACTTTCTTTAATATTTTCTCATACACACCCCCCCACACACACATATATATTTATGTACATACATAGATATATTTAGTCAAATTTGAATATAAGATGAAATTTTATGTTCAACGAGAACTTTGGGAGGATTTAGAATGTAACGAATGAATTGACATAAACAAGATATAAATCTGCAAAACTGACTTCTGTTAATATTTGATAAATCTTTACACGGTGACGTATTTACACCTATAAGATAAGCAAAGACTCTTGTAACCAAACGATGGCCATGCTCCCGGCATTCCAAAGCGAGCTAGTGTAAACGCAGCTATTCGAAACATGTTTCTGGATAATCATTCGAAATAGCCAGGGGTATAATACCTAATAACTTTATAAACACATCTTCAACTATCAGGGGATTTACACCATAGCGGTTGAAGGTACATCAATCAGAGAAAAGCAAAATGAACATGGTTCGAATTCCAGTGACCCAAATGGAGTCGGAAGTCTATCAGAGTTCATTCTGGTATACCCTGAGATTTGTTTAGAACCCACACACAATTTTCTTTATCCCCATAAAATTGTATGATTCATTTGACGAACTGATCCCTAGAGAGAGAAATGAACATGGTCATAGTAATTATTGATGGTAATACCTGTTACAAGTATTCTGCGCAACCTACAATATCGATCCACTTCTGTTTGGTTCATTCGTTTGTAACAATTTGTACAGATTTTTTAAGAACGGTCAAAACAATTAAGAATAATTCGAAACGAAACACTGGTCTAGATCGACAAACTAACAACTAGGTAAAGCTTAAAGACGATTTCAAGAATGATTCAAATGGCTCGCCCAGTCAATTATGAAGCAATTAACTGACTCATGTCATGTGTATCCTGTAGTAATGCTATACGGCGGTGAGAGAATCAGGAATTCTGTCATTCAGTCAAGGGAACGGGGGGGGGGGCAACGCGTTGAAATTAATCCCACTACTATCTTAGAAATAATGTGTGCATTAATAATACTTTTATCGACGTTATATCATAATTTTCATCATAAAAAATAATATTTATGGTTGTAATTATATTCATCCGAGCGTCACTTTACCTAAAAGAACAAATAAATTGATGAAGTTGTGTTATCCTGATAACATCTGAATCATCTCTGATATAAGATCTGGCATATCCTGCAGGAAGGGGATGGTTAGAGATGAAGTATTTTTTATTTAAAACTTAAGATAGGGGTGCCCCAGCACAAGAGCATTTGCCATTGAATTTGACGTCATGAACACAAGTACTAAAAGTGAGCGATGATGGAAGTATGGTATGGTGTGAATAATTCTCCAGAGATGATACCTCAGGGAAAAAGAACTTGACTTTCGAATAATTCATATTTAATTATCAGGAGTGGAAAATCACTAAAACTTAGAGAGGCCGTGTAAGCAAACATACTAATATTCTTATTACATTGCTCTTTGATGGGGAAATATGAAAACGCATATTTCATTTTTATTAGATTAAATTCCTCGATATACTTTCGTCATTATGTAAATAAAATACAACCGACTTTTATTTTCAAGGTAATAACACGAACATAACATTCCAATGGAAGTGAGAATATCATTATTTGTCGATATTCCTTAAGTAAAATTTTTAAAACAAAACTCTTCTACTGAATTGAAAATTGGAACTTGTGTAAGTAATAATATTTAAAATAAGCAAACACCATAGACTGCCCTCTAGAAAAAAAATCTGGAAAGCCTACAAAATATTCTCGGCATATTCTCATTTCTAATCCATGGGACACCATATGAAATTAATATGATATCAATTTCCGAATCAACTTAGAATGGTGTCTCATGATTACAACAGTTCTAGCTTCAATAAGTCTTTTCAGATTTGTACATACAGAAATATCATCTCGCTTTAACTTTATAATGTTTAACGAATACGTCCTATGCGTTAAAGTTAAAGCGAAATTCCTTTTCGGCAAGTAAATAAAAGTACGCACATGATAAGGTTAACAAAGAAATGAAAAAGCTCGAGATCACTCTACGCAAGCTAAACTATAAATCTGTCAAGATATACACGAAGCTTCCATGACTCTGTCCCATACACCCTATATACTTATGCGATTATCCGTTTCATTGAATTCCTGGTATGCGCAAGCACAATTATTAAGTTGGCGCCTTCATCAATAATATATTCAAAATGGCGACCAGGGTTGAGCCATATACAAGCATTAGCTCATAACGGCTATGCTAATACAAGGTTTCGTGTTGCATCAGTATCGTGTGAAAATAATAATACAATCTTTGAGTGGTATCCTGGTACAACATATTCATGTCTACTTCAATAGTATTGCTTATATTGGCACTATATTTATGCATCGCTCTTGCTGGCAGAAAGCATAAATCTAGTCCCTATCACCATAAACATGATAAAGTCAAGTTTTTCTACTTGACTAATTACGTCAAGGTAATGATTTACGATCTTCTGCACCGACCTACGTTATAAGCATGTCTTTGACACGATTCACGACCTTTCATTCTGGAAACTACCAATCGCTCTTCTTGTAGTCTTGTTCTGTTCAACGCAACAGAACAAAATTCAAAGATATGATGTCCGTTCCCATTTACATTTCGAAAATAATCAATTCTTCATTTACTTACTAAAGAAATCTGATTAAATGTGTATATAACTCTCGATCCCGTTGTATTATATTATTTGGTTCTAAAAGCCTGCATAAATAGAACTAAAATATACTAAATATATTGTAATCAGATTGAGCCAGCATTCGTGTTATAGTAGTCATCACAACATCCAAGTAAACCATGGTCCGGACCAGAAGCGTACCTAGGATTTTCCACGGGGGGGGGGGGGGCAAAATCGTCCGCCAAAAGCAAAAAAAAGGTCTTTAACCACAAATAAATTTCTTACCACAAAAAAACTGACATGCAAAAAAAGGTAAAATATACTAACTATAATCCTTTTGTGCATTTCAAAGTGGATAGGTGTGCTTCAATGTAGTCAAAAGGATAATAATCACTGAAACATGATTTTTATTAACATAAGATATTAACAAAATTCCATTGATTCCAGTCTATAGTAACTAAGTAGAAAAAACAATGTTTATTGGATCTTGGGATGAAAAACGATCATTTACTGAGATTTATCAAATGTGAACTATTGAAAAGGGGATTAAAATTGATTTATTGGCTTACTTCCTTTAGTAAGTCAAAATATGAATGTGATCTTGTGTTAACCATTTCTCATAACAATACATACTGGACATTCAAACATGAAATGATTCAATAGAATAAGCCTAAATATGGCCTACACGTTAACAAATATTTCACAAGAACCTCTTTTGTCCTTAAATGCAACGTAAATCTTATTCATGGATTGCAGAGCAACTATAGATATTCGTAAACAAGAAAATGTCATCCTTGCTGGTGTAGGTTAATTCTAGTATTACAAGTGTGATAATTAAATCGGAGGTGGTCGTGGTCAACGACGGCTATCATGAAACCCTTCGCCAATAAACAGTGCATCTTTATAGGATTCAATTGTTAAGATTTAATCGAATCAACGAGCAGGATAATTTGATAGTTGTCTGTAAATCATTTCAAGCGACGATTAAGTTTAATCTTCACACCGTCTTGGTTGGTCTTTTAATGACCCATTTCTATCCTTTGATTCATAAAATGACAATATTTTCACTCTGAGTTACACCATTTTGCTCTATGCTCAAGGATAATAGTCTCTTACTGTATCTCTTTTTATGTTCAAATTTGACCTTCTAAACCACTTAATAACATATCATGCAAATGAATAAGATCAACGAATTAAACAAATAATTCATCTTTGAAAGCGCGAATTAAGTAAAGTCTTCAGTTATTTCGCTTAAATTATTATTTTTAATTGATCTCATTATTAAGATACCTTTTTGCCCCCTTTTGTAAAGAAATGATAATGCACTTTCTTGTATTGATCTTCCTATCCAATGCAATATTGTTCTACCTATTAGAGAAAATCGTGTGGTTTTTGCTCATGCAGTTTGATCTAAAGGGTCGTATTTCTTCTCCCAACAATTTCGTATATTTGTATTGATGGGCTTCAGAGTGATTTAAATTTGCATCCACTCTCGAAAATTGGAATATGACCATGAATATTGCTTTTCTATTTCTACCATGTTCTGGGTTTATTCAGTTTACCTCCTCTGTATAGAGTTGGTACAATATACAGACCTAGCTTTGATTGGTAGTTTGTCTGCGTGTTTGTTTATTGGGGATGTTTTTTTAGGAAAGGTTAGGAAATCTCGGATTGTGAAGTAACGTTTATCATCGGAAAATTTATAGGTTCTCCTGATCTAATGCATTCAATAATAATGATAATGATAATTATTCGCTGCTCCCAATTTACATTATAATCAAAATATCATTTGACGAGTGCAAATGGGCGAAATATCCTTTTTTCTTATGATTTTGGATTCGAATATTAACGTTAAATTAATTTTGTCAATTTGTCAATTTTAGAGCAGCTTGATGGAGAATTTCTCTCATCGCAAAACAAATATTTCTTTAAGAGCTGTTTACGAGAGATTTGTTTGATTATAGTAGGATAATACAAAGATTGTGATACATTATTTTAAAACAGTTTACCATTTTGGGGGCATCTTTCCTTAATCTTTTAGGACTGTTCTCATACTCATAAAAATGTACACACACACACACGCACACACACCATACCCACCCCACACTTGTTCAGACTCACAAACATGCGCGGTTACACCATAAACAGCCTTAATTTTTCCCCTATGCATGATTTCTTTCCCACCTACACACCATGGGTGTCGATCACGGGGGGGATGGGGGGGATATATCCCCCCCAATATTTCAAGTGGGGGGGATGGCCTGTATTATCATCCCCCCAATAATTTAGGGTAGAAAAATTATAATAATGATGATGAAAAAATGAAAAGTTTGATCATAATGATTATAGTATGCCATCAATCAGTGTGTTTTCCTTGCAGTTTGTGTATGTTGTTATTAAATAAAACATTCCTTTTCAGGACTATTAATCAGATGGGTCAGGTTCAAGATGAAAAATAATGAAATGTTTATGTATATGATATTTTTTAACACAAGACATAAGAGGACCCTAACGAAAAACAACTTTTGTTGATAGGATGTTTCATCCCACCAGTGGTGAATAAATTAATTTTGATAAATCAATTAATTCAAAAGGGTGGAAAAATAAACCGGAGTAAAAGGGTGGCAAGATAAATTGTATAAGGAATTACCATATAGCTATTACAGTAATAGCTCTATGGAATGACGGTAAGCCCGATGGCGCACGAGAAGCCACACAGTTTGTAATTTGTGCTAGTCTTAATTGGTCCGAATCTGCATTTTATCATCATACATTAAGAAGAAAAAAGATATTGCCAGTCGGGTTAGATTTAAGATCAGTTGTATACACAGAGGCGTCGATCGGGGGGGAGGGGGAAAAGATATCGTTTTGCCTCCCCCCCCCCCCCAATAATTCCGCATGTGCAACCAATGAAAATAGAATAAGATTGTAATGCTACACTGAAATCAGCAGGCGAGATTGAGATACCAACTCGATTTTCATTTAAAATCGTGCTCAAAATGTCTTCTTTTCAGATTGGAATATATAAATTTTCAGCTCGCGCTTCGCGCGCGCATGATTTCTGTACCAAAAACCCATACTTTTCATCATTAAATAGGTGAATAGAATGTCCCGTTTTCAGTTCTAAACCTCAAAAGAACTCCCGCTTCGATTTGCAATAATCTTTTGTTGGATATAATATATCTTGTTCTTTAGTAAAAGCGTCCATTAAACTTTCTTTTTTTCCAGATCGAAATATCAAAATTTTCTTCTAGATACTCATCTTAATCATTGATACCAAAAATGCTTAGAATATCAAGCTTTCAGGTCAGAATATAAAGGAATTTCAGCTCGCTCTCTAGTGAGATTCATACTGATCTATACTCCTCATGAGTTACTAAAAACAAACCTAAACAGGTAAATTTTTCCTGTTTTCATGTCATACTTAAAAATTTCAGCTCGCGCTTCGCGCTCGCATTGTTGGTGAGGGTGATATATATAAATAAATATATATATACATATATGTATATGTGTGTATACATCATGCTCAATAAACAGATCACTATGTACATGGTCCAGACAATTTTTTGTCATTTTTTTCTTTCGTATTAGTTTAGATTAGGCTTACTTGTAACACAAATTGAATTTTCAGTACACTACAACAATGAAGGAATTTCCAAGAACTCCATGCATATCAACCACTCTCAAATGTCGTAACTTGTGATTTTAGTGGGGGTAATGTTGAAAGATCCCCATCCAAATGATCATTTGTGTCAATCATCCCCCCCAACCAAGAATACCGATCGACACCCATGCTACACACACAAGTAAATCTCATCCAAACACCTTTCATTCATCATGAAGACATTATTTATCTTGCTTAGATGTGAACACATTACGATACTTCTAGTGGCTAAAGTAGCAAACATTTCGGTATCTTTTCGTATTAAAAACAAGTTTAAGAGGTATTAAAACATATATTTGACGTGTGAATGTCCGCATATTGTAATGATCTGTCCTGAAATATGATATATCACACTTATCTTCTTTAGATGTGGACTTACTTTTCAGATTTAATTGTTTTGTATCGTGTTTAGGGTTATGAAAAAATGAATCTGTATATTTTTTGTCTGCCATAAGATTTCGAAAATATATATAAGAACTTGATACAAGGAAAAAACATACAATAAGACACAATTATAATTTCTACCTCAGGGCATTTAAACCTCTTTCAATTACCAACAATACAATTGGTATTTGATGTTGAGTATACAGTCATAATTATGAATTTTCTTCTACCAACATTCTAATACTTTCAAATAAACAAAGACAAGCGATGATTTTTTTTCTGATGCGGACGATTTTTTAATTATTATTATTATTATTATTTTTTTTTTTTTTTTGGGGGGGGATTATCAAAAGTACCACTTCGAGAATTCTTTTGTATTGGAAGAAGAGCAGAGAATATTGAGATATGACTTTTGTGTTGTTTGAAGGTGCTATCTCTTGTTTGATATAATTGCAGCTGTGCTCAAAATAATTCACAATTCCTATATCACAGCAATAAAAATCAATGTAATACATTTTGTGCACTACAAGACAACATAGGTTCGTTGTGCTGATAGGAAACACACTGAATTGACCGACAAGCACTATGTTCGCGTAAACATCTCTCATTGATGTGAGAGTCAATTATACGACTTGTCGAATTGCGCATCATTTCTCAAAGCATTTAACGGGCGAAACATGTGAATGCAGATTCGTACATTAATACACTGTATGAATTATTCTAATGATATCGAAAGACTTACTTCCACATTAAAGGCAGTACTGATAGATCAATGTATAGTAAACACGCTGTTGAAAATACATTAATAGACTAGCGAAATTTTATTGAATGATTTGGGGAGTGATACATAGAATGGTACCCATCGAAATATAAAGCTTGCTTATTGATTACTATAACTTGCTACACTGTAAAAACTGTGGTGTTAAAACTGACACCAATTGGTGTTAATAGAGGACCACACCCTGAGGTGTTAAAATTACACCCTAGAGATTGAACATAACACCAAAGAGTGTAAATGTAACAACAAAAGGTGTTGTAACAACACCTACAGGTGTAAAACGAACACCACCAATTTAACACCGGTGTGAATTAACTGGTGTGGTCCTCTATGTGCACCGTTTAACACCACAGTTTTTGCTGTGTACATGGGAAAGCATGTTATTTGCAATCTAATATAATACTCTACGTATATCTTGTATCTTCAGAACGCCTACAAGTGCTAGGATATCTAGCATCAGAACTGAATTCGATGTAATAGTTTTATACCAAGCAGCGGGTCGGATCTTGATTTGATCCGCCTGAATGGCTGCGATTATCAAATAAGTGTGTATTCTATCCAAGCAATGGAAATGTACGCTCAGCGTAAAGCGCGATTTTTCCCGCCTCTGATGATGGACTAAGTAACCGTGAAGTCTTATGCCATGTCCGATACAAATGAACACAAATTCAACATTAATTTCTGTACTTTTCTGCTCTGGCGTAAATATGCATTTCAAAATTGTTTTTGTTGCTTTTTAAAGTAAGTTTACTGTTTGATTATCAATGCAACCGATAAAAAATCTTTAATGTAAGCAGAACTGATTTGACAAAGATAAATAGAATGAAGTAAACTGTAACTTTCATTTGCCATGTGGGCTACGAGAATTAAATCTACAGGACGACTGATGCCTTTAAATTGGATATCGAGTATAATATGGGATTTTTCTAGTGTTTAAATAACAACGGTGAATTCTTATTACTCTTCCAGAAAAATTCCTTCTCTTGTATTTTTCATGAAGAGTGCTAACTTTTGTCAACATAATCACGCAAGTAAATGTTTTATTGCATCTTCTTGCTTCAAGATCTAACTGACAAGTTTAGTAGTCTTAACAAAAAAGGGAGTTTGTTATCCATCGTATAATATCATGAACTTGAAGGTCGTGTACTTTCCTCCACTATCATTCATAATCCATCATGAACAGCATGCATAATTACCTGATCACAATAGCCTGACATCACACCGACAACATTTCCCAATTAACGTCACTACAGCGATAAGAGCGGCTATCGCCTTGCAGCAATGGCTCCGTTCATATTTGTCTGGATAAAGTGTCTGTTCCATAACATGATTAACTTAATTTATTAAACAAAAACTCCGGATAATGACTATAATTTCTGTTAGTACAGCTTTGGTCTGATTATATTGGTGATATTTGTCGTTCATTAAATATGTTGCGTATTTCTCCCTCAAAGATTGCCGATCCAATATTGCTAATTCAATAAATACCAAATTTAAACACAAAACAGTAGGCCTGCATTTAAAGTTTTGTCTATTCTATCTGGTATTAATATCAGACAACGCTATTAACACACACACACTCACCCACACACTCACACAATAACAAACATTCATTTTCTCTAGGATATCAGTATAATGACGAGTGTGAACTACCCTGAAGAATGGAGGATTGGTGAATTACCTATCTCAGCATGTATAATGTCAGCCTGATGGCGCACAGCATGTAAGATCATCAGCAAACCTACTAGAAGGCAACTTCATATGAATTTAACATCTCTTCCACAAAAGGGTGTATGGTGAATATAATTTGATGACTACAACACCACCATGATATGATACGACTACAGGCCAATCATGTAGTTCACTATTAATAATGCAAAAAGAAATATGTAGTCCCAAAGGCATTACTGCTTTAAAATTACTGCTGGGCCATTTTAAGGAGGCATCTGGCAACAATGCAGGAAGTAAGTTAATACGTATTGAACGAAACAATGTGAAAAACATAATTATTAGAGTTAAAATAATGATTTTCCAAAAGTTTTCACAATTTTTATTTCCAGTGGATCATAGGCCCACTGCTTCAACATCCAACACTCTTATACCTTTTGAAATAACACATGACAAATACACGAATAACAATGCAAAATGCGTATTAGAGTACTACCATAATTAATGGTGACAATAATGAAAAAAAAAATCGTCACATGAACTGTTTGAGTTTGTTATTCCTCACATAAAACTTTCTGGTCGAATGCAGTGCTTGGATTGTTTCTTCCAACGAAAATATATTTTAGGCAACCTAAACATTCTAAAGTTACTGAAGTATAACGGAGTGACAAGAAAAGCTCAATGATAATTAGCTCAATTGACGTAAAGATTCGGACTTTGTAAAGAGATTCTCAATTTCTAAGAGGAAATTTCTTATTTTACGATAGAAATAAAAAAAACCAGGGCAATAAATTTCGAGAGATTGAAGCGGTGAAGAGAAAATTACATATGTACTCCATCTCTCCTCTGAAATATATACCATCACCCGAAAGTCAAGTCAGCACTTTGAGCGTACACAGAACATAATTACTCAACCCACTTTCGTATATCCACCTTATTTCAAATTCTTCCACCGTTTATTTACTCTTGCCAAATAGATATACTGTCAGAACCCTTTGGAGTTTCGTCAATCTCATTGCTGTGGGTATAAACAGAAAAGGTGAATCGAGATTGGTGTTGACGGCATATTTCAACGCCAATAACACTGTGAGATATTTTTCTCAACATTTTCGCATGAGCCTTGTTTGTTGGCGATGTTCTACCTGACTGAGTGGGAAACGTAGTGTTATATTTGCCAGGTATCACGTAGGCTGTCGGTTTCATCTCTAAAGTGAATGATAATGGTGTAGTGAACACGAAGATAACAAAAACAACAGCAACAATGATGATAATAATGAAAATAATAATAATAGTACTACTACTACTACTACTACTACTACTACTACTACTACTACTACTACTACTACTACTACTACTACTACTACTACTAGTACTACTACTACTACTACTACTACTACTACTACTACTACTACTATTAATACTACTGATACACTTTCCAGATTAGCGACATGATTTATGATTAATATGTTGATGTTCCTACCTGTTATGTTGTTGTTGTTGAATGCTATAGGCTTTGTTACATTAACCATGTGAACCGTAAATGACAATATGAATAGGTACTACTTGTTAATCCTTTAGTTTGATAAAAAAATCCGTTCTATATAGTATCATAACAGTTATGAATAAATCCTTCATGATTGTTGATTAGTGTGCACATGCATGTTTTACGAGACAGATCTCAATTTAAATTGAAATCAAATGCACTAGCGCACCTATGGGGGGGGGCAGTGCAAAGGATGTATTCCTGCCCCCCTTACGAGCTTGAAAGACTTTTTTGCCCCCCCCCCCGGCCGAGCTTGAAGACCTGTATTGCCTCCTCCCCCCCCCCGACGAGCTTGAAGACTTTTTTTTTGCTTGTCAATTTTTTTTCTGGTACGAAATCCTTTATTTGTGATTGAAGGGTCAATTTTTTTTGGCGGACGTTTCTGCCCCCTGTGGAAAATCCTAGGTACGCCACTGATCAAATGTATCTTAATATTGTACAGTTTTATAAGAACATATCGTTGCGCCAGTTTTCATTGTGGGTATTGGAAATTGTACAATTCTTTTCTGAGTTAAAAAAGCACAATCTCTCAAAAACTAATATCTATTCCTACCAGCGTATCTAACTCTTTTTTACTGCAGTATTAAATCTATGACAGGTAAGACAGGTGTTTGAAACTTTCCTAACATTCTTTGTGCGAACAAACTGAATCTCCATACGTATCATTGTATCATGGTTATTGAAAATCTGAATCTTATTATCTAAATCTATATCGCAATACTGACGACCCTTGGGATAGCCTAGGTCCGATAAAGGCCATTTCCCCCTCAACGACATATTTCAATTTGCAATGAGAGATATTCCCCTTTTATTCATGTGCCCTCCATGATAAACATCGGATCGCAAGTATGTTTTGCCCTAAACAAGCATGCACATTTTACAGAGTCCCCCGTGCAAGTCGGGCTTTCATAAATTGAATTCAATTTGTGAATCCAATATTCCATGATTGAATGGGTTTGTTTATAGAGGACGACCGAAGCATGAAAATTTTGTCCGTATGGGGCACTAGCAGAATCCATTTCCGATTGAATTAGCTCCATAGTTCCATTAATACGGACCTTTTATTTCATTTACATATATTCCATTACAGCTACTCCGTCTACTTCAAATATTGCAACCTCGATTCAATCTTGTCCAATTCAATTAATAATTTCACGAACTGACCCTTTTTTAGTTTCCATTAACTTTAAATATTCACATCATACATACACTTTACATTGATTGACATGAATTCTCTAAAATAGACCATGTGAACACGATCCATTGCTCATTTTCGTATCTTTCTTAATTGTGTTTCTTTTAATATCTAAAAAAAGAAGATAGGAAGTAATCCTTTGAATAATATTATTTTTCCCATTTTGAAATATTAATAAGAATTGGATGATTTCTTCAGTTGGATCATCCACCCCTGCCTCGATTTCGACACAAAGTTAAGGTTATGAGACATGGCAATTTCCTGCACCATCGCTTGCACAAACACGCTCACATCACACACGACAAACACCACGATCACAAGAACTCATATATTCCTCACTTTACAATATTCATACAACGTTCCCTACAGGGGCCCATATTCTAGGTTACCCCTGGCAACGGTAGTACCCTTCTCCAAATATCCCATCACTGATTAGACTTCGATGAGTTTCGGCGGGAAAAAGAAGGTCTTATCAGTTTTCGATTTCTGTGTCTGGGGCATTTTGCAGAATGACACATTTAGAATATTTTCTCCTTCTCCTTTACGATTTATACTCGGTCGGAAGAACAGTAACAAAATAATATTTTATTTCTCTTTAAATATGTATCATCTGATATTCGCTTTGTAACAAAAAAAATCACTTGCAAACTGAAATAAGTACTATTAAGGTCTGCGTAAGAATGATGAAGCACCCGAACTAACTACATGTCACACACTGACAATATAGGAGAGCAAGCAAGCAAATACAAAAACAACGATGTCGACGATGACGAGGGTGACAACCTCGACCGGTAGTATCGCATCTACTTTCTATACCTACCCATGCAACATCCAAAGGCTTTTTTTTATTCCGCGTGCCTTCATCCGATCTCTCCAAATCGATACTCGTCAGTTGAGTGAGCGGGTCTACCATGAAATTTCATTACGGACTTCTCTTCAGAGATTTCTAGCAGCGTGATTCTGAAAAGGAGAAGCGAATTTTGTAGAAATGTGTGAATAGTATCGAGTAACGGAGAGAGCTGGATAAAATTCTGCTTACTCCAAAGCTTTTAAAGGGTAATCAAAGAATATGGTAGTCTCACTTTCTAGAAGTTTTTTAAATAATGAAAAAAAAAAATCTTGTAAAACCTATGCTCTTAAACTGCGAAACGGGTTGATGGTAATTTCTGGCCAAAATAATTTTCCTGTAAACACTAAACCATGGTATATAAAAAGACAAATTAGACGGGGAAATTTACAATGTGACTTCCATCCATGAAATTTCACGGGACAAGATTAATCAATTTTTACAACGAAACCTATCATGCCCTATTATTTCTTTGTTGTCAAACTGTGTAGTACATCTCTTTTTTGATTCACTAAAATAAACTTGAACTTAACTTCAAACATAGCTAAACCTTTCAAAGCGTAAAAACAACCGTAATTAAAGTATTCTTTGTAGGTAACAAACAGAAAACTCTCGCAAAAGTGATGCTTAATTCTGTATCTACTAGGTTTTCTGTAACTTTCTCGACAACTAGGCGCAATGTAATTTTCAACATACAGTAATTTTTTTCTTTACCACAACACATCTTTACCATAACCAAGTATTCCTCGTAATTCTTGCGAAAATCAGGTAGGGTCTGACATTGAACGTGAATCAGAGACTCCCTATTTGCTATTTCCAACAGAAATTCACAGGGAAAGTGAATGACCTGTTATGAAGTAGAAGACATATATTTAGAACCGTAATGTAATTAAGAGGCCCCTCACAGCTATTCCTCATGGGTCTTCACATACTCATCGCTGATCTTACGTGAAAATAAAGTATCATGGACACTATCATCATCATCGACAGTAGACAACGTTCTTTTCACTTATTAAAAATTCTCAGTAGTGTCTATTATTTTCCCTCGCCTTTTGCAAGAATAAAAAGGATTCTTTGGCATACTGTGTATATATTGTTGATTTTCTTTATAGGTAATTCTGTTAATATAGAATTTATCATGTTTGACAAAATGAAGCGTCTGAATCGAAAAATAAAAGTTTTCAATATCGGGTTGCTTTTGATTCATTTTGTGAATAGTAGATAGATTAATATATCTGAATGTTTGGTACCTGAAGTAATTATACTAAAATTCAGATGCGGCTTTTTAGTAAGATTTTTGGTCCCTCGAGGAACGGGAAGATCATCTTCCACATCTTCTCCCGAGGTGGGGGGGGGGGCGTGTCAACAATTTCCGCTATCGACGCCAATGCTGAAATTTATTCAGTTACCGAAATGAATTATAATGAATAAGACTTGTATAGCACACTTTCCATCTTTATTTCATTTAAATACCCAAGAAAGTAAATCAATCAACGGAAAACTTAAGGTCTAAAATCAAAACATGTGACAATAAAAAGAAATGGAATGGGTTAAATAATTATGTTTACCTCAGTCATACTTGCTTACGATCATTTAATGTTGGCAATAAAATAAATTGCTTCATATGTGAATCATCATCACAATTCGATATTTCTTTTTATTTGTCTGAAGAGAACTGCCGTGAATGCTTCCAAACTTACCGTGCGAATAAAGGTTATCCCGGGTGACAGCAAAGGAAATAGAAGTTTGCTTATGCGAACATGTTTGTCTTTCAGTCTACTAACTCCATCGTTTATTGATGTATATGTCACACACATACATCACTCATCGCGTAGTATAGCCTCCTTATGATTTACACAGTCACAGCTGAGGTCCATAGATAGCATTAGACTTAAAGTTCTAATATTTCTGAGAATCCAACGTATATACATACTGAACGAAGAATAACTTCGATTATTGCGGTCTCCCAAGATATATGATAAGGGTATTACCTTATTTACGATGATTAATATTTTGGAAGTAGTGCACTGTGTTTGTACCTTAGGCATTAGAAAAATTCAGAGGCACGTTAAGAATAACGGTGTCACGTTTTAAACATGCTTTTGGTTAATGAACGATACTTACCCACTCCTTAGATCAATATCATATGCTATTGATAGACATAGGGAATCATTCTCCGCAAGAAACTTTTAAAAGAATTTCGTATGAATCCATATCAATTTAACGTCATATTTACCACATATTTTTCATTTTTTGAAATAAACTTATAGTTTGGTGAATTGTATAACCACGGCAGTGTTCCAGGTGTCAGGTTGGTTATGTAATTTATGTGCTTGCCATAGTATAGATATGCTTGTAGATTGTCATGCAGCGTCATATGCGTCGAATCATTCAGCTAATAAAAGCGGATGAGTTAATCAAAGGGAATGGAAAGTAGAAATTTTCATGCATAAAGGACGACTACGAGGACGAGGAGTACGATGAGGTGGTGGAGGAGAAGGGAGACGGATTGTGATGACAAGGAAGAGATAATCTGCGTGCTGTCTCATAATCCCCGAAGATACTGACATGATAATTGGATTTCTTGAAAGAGGCGAGGAAGAGTCCGATAGTGGGCATGTCGGGAGAGGTGAATGCGTGATAGTTTCAAGGAAGGAATGAAGGATCAAGAAGATGAAGATGGAAAGGAGAACAAGAAGGAGGAAGAGGAGAAGAGGAGGAGGAGGAAGAAGGAGATCAAGGCTAAGAAAAAGAAAAAGAGAGGGAAGGAAGATTTTTATTAAAGGGAAATTCTGAATAACTGAATAACATCGTGCATGATTACGAACAATCCACTAAAGAAGTTAGAAAGAGGAACTTCCTAGAATCGGCTATTGGGTACCCTGGATTCGCCTCCATGATTAACCCTAAATTTTATGAAATGTAGCTACCTAGATCCATGTTGAACTGTGACATTACAACATGGGATCCACGTCTTGCTAGGAGCTAATTGGAAACGAACTGTCTTTCATCTCTTTATCCATAAGATTTATAGGAGAGAACTTCATTACTGAAGCAATTTTTCTTTCATAAAGATTGACCTTTTTCATGTTTAAGCATGCTGCGATTTCATTTTAAAGAAAGATGTGGAGTGAGTTTAACGTCGAGTCTTGGCTGTGATAATCATTGACATCTCTTATAAGCTACAGGAGTCCATGAATATGATTGATTCAGAGCATCGTGTAAGTAAAATTACTGAGTCAGACATTTACTTCACACAATGCTCCCTGCAGTATCATGGATATAAAGAAAAGGATGAATATTTATGGAAGCTTTAAAGTACCGAACTGATGTTCAGGTAATCATCTCATTTTGTCTACATCCATTTAAAAAGATGATGATACGGAAAATCTTTGATTTTGTCCTGTTTATGTCCTGAAAAACATGGCGAGATCTCAGATCTTGTAATCTGGCAAGAGTTTCATAAAACGACTTGTCTGACGTTTTATCCCACGATCCTGTTATAGTAACATTGCTTCTCAGTCAATCAAAATCAAGGAAAGTTGTCAGAATTGACAACTTGTCAGGTGAAAAAAATGTTGATGAGACGCTCCCCTGTTCATCTCTCCCACGCGATGTAGACTTGACGAGATCATGGCATCTGATCATCTCTTTTACAGGATGCAGACATGAAGAGATCCGAGATCATGGCATCTGACCATATTTTTTTATTTATTTATTTATTCATGTTTTATTTATAACAAATGATAAAATGAGGTGGAGGGTAGTTCGGTTCAGTTATAAAACTGCTTTACAACGAAGCCCTCCGCCTTTACAAACATAAAATAGAACATAAACATGATAATATATATAAATAAATACAAGTGAAAATTAACAGAAAAAGTTATAATCTATGAAATAAACAAAAAAGAAAACAAATAAACAAAAAAGAAAGAATACTAGAAGATACTTTGTTATAATAAATGTTTGGCCAATAGGTAACCTCGTTTAAAAGAATTTGTAGAATTGGTGGATTGAACTGAAAATGGGAGTTTATTAAATAGGGAGCTTGCTTTATAAGAGAATGAAATCTTTTACAGGATGCAAACATGATGAGATCCAAGATCATGGCATCTGATCATCTCTCCCACAGGATGTTAGACATAACTAGATGTGTGATCTTATCATCTAAGCATCTCGTTTACATGATGTAAATAGATATGACGAGATCCGAGATCTCATTATCGGATCACTTTTTCTTATAATCTGATTCTTTAAATACCTCACTAAAATAATTCATATCATGATTATAATCTACTTATAGATGGTTCAAAAGATCGAAGACCATAAGACATTCTGCTTAATAGTGATTTATATTCCCATTTTAAGTAATTCATCAACAAAATAACGTAATGAATAAAATATCCTTCGCTAAATACATTCCTTGTAAAAAGCAAACTGGAAGTTATTTCCTCCTGTAATAACATTAATCCCTTTTTTCGTATCACTTGGCAGAATCGAACCTTTTGATATCTATGCTCATTATGTTGAGTATTCATGTCATCTAACCATGTAGAGAGTCATGTGTGCTCACAAGGAAATGGCAAGAATATCCACAAAGTCTGCAAATCTTCGAATGAATACAAATGATCAAGCGTCCTGTAATATTTTCTACCCTCGGCCAATTTTTTTCTAGTATATGCCACGTTGATTCATTCCTCTAAGAGGTCTTCAAGTGAGAAAGCTTTCAGCACCTTTTGAAAAGAGAATTGCCTTTGCATGGCCTTTAATGGCGGAGTGAAGTGCCGAACTATTACAAAGATGAAGGTATTCTGGAAAAAGGGTTTTTGTTTTATATTTTGCTTTCGCAGTATAGGACCTATGATATTAAAGATCCACTTTTCCAAAAAGGAAATTATAAAAAAAGGTAAGGGGTGAAATTAAAAGAGAATCTCTTGCGTACTCAGGAGAAAATTTCCATGGGTTCAATAGCTTTTTAATTTATTTGTCTCAGGGCACGAACACATCTAACAGTCAATATCTCATTACTTTGATAAAACTAAATGAAAGAGCGATAATGATGTTTTGAGAACTATGCCTTTTTAACCAGTTTTAAAAATTTATTTTGGAACCAATAATAAAAACAAAAATTATATCTCATGAACCGCATTCATTCCAAAAGAGAAATATCTTGATAGGTCATATTGCCTTACTCCAGCTCCAAATCCATGACGATATAATCATCATCAAATGTCTCAATGTCAACAAAGTTACGGGTTTTCCGTTGGCTAAAAGAAAATAAATTCCAAGCCCTAAATAATAATGAATACTCGTGTAACCCCCCTAAAAAAGTTGGACTTTCCCCTCGCCCCGGGCTCTGTTCCCTCTTATTGTTTGAAGAGTATGTTTGAACACCAATAAATGTAAGTAGCTCGTACAGCTCTTAGCGTCCAAAAACTGATGCATTACGATAAATTAGTGTGGGGGATGTGGAAAACATCTCAAACCTCGATGCAAATTGAAAACCTTGCGGGTTTTGATGCAGGCTTCCATGGTTATATCAGAAACCTAGAGCAATGAATTTTATATCAAAAAGACGCAATTGTCTGTTAATTCAGACTGTTAATTGTTAAACCAAGTCATGGTCAATTAGAGAACATTTCAGACTGTCGAAAGAACAAAAAATCAGAGACAAAAAACTTATTGAAGGTCCCACATATCGGACGGACGTACAAATTTTATGGAATTGCCCAAACCCTCGTTTGTAAGGCTTTGAAAAATATGCCTGAACATAAATTATTTCATGGTCATTTGATGCACAAAAGCCTGCAGTATTCAACAAATTCCCCTGTTCCTGGTTTACGACAGATTAACCATTCTATCCCATTCCTTACGAGGCATTTCCAGGTCATATAACGATCATATATTCGCCCCATATTCGTTATGAATTGGCCATTAAGGGATGAAAAGTACACCATGATGAAACCAAATAGGGAACGATAGTGTAATGCCCTCATTTAACTGGCGCGCTTTTCCCATGTGTATCAGATCATATCTTGTACGGACATAACCAACCTGTCCAGATTGTATTCTTACCTGAAATAACACATCAAAACAGACTCAGCTTCGTCAAATAGTACCCACCTGTATGCATCGTATCACATGTAAACGAGAATGATAACTACATGTAGTTCATAAACCTTGGAAATGATATACATGTCGACATACGGTGCACAAGGGAATGCAAGCATTCCAATATATTAAGGCTATGGCAGTATGTTTGGCACACAGGCATGCGCGGGAAATTACTGCTGTGTAACTTAGTCCGATGAGGTTCTCGTGGGTAATTTCCCGGGGCGCTAGGTCATGACGATCAGTTAGAAACCACAACGTTTAGGTCATGTGATCGCTTTCATAAAAATTGACACCCCAGGTTAGAAATGAATTATTACTGGTGGTCAGGGTGTGATAAACGTTGCGAGATTATATCTCCATCTTCTATTTCTCCTCAGCTCATAAAAGCGACTATTGTATTATTGATAAGTACATTTACACCTTGTTATCAGCTTAAATAAGAGGCTCAAATTGTACTGTCGCCGGCCATGCTTTCTACAAATGGCATCATGTAAATTGATTCATTGATTATATTTGCCACGTCAAATATATAGTCTATGGATTTCATTCAACAGAGTAGGCCAATATAATATTCGAAATATAATTGTTTCACAAATGCTGTAAACTTTGAGAAAAATTTAATGGTGATTTGCACTTCAAGCATTTACAGTGACCATGATATATTTATTTTTTGCCATATCATTTCTAATACAGAATTTTTTAATATTTTCTATATTGTAAAGCACTTTTCTCTCATAAAAAGCGCTATATAAGAATAAGTTATGATCATTATTAAGTTTTACATAATCCCTCTTGATGCTGAGTGGAAACGTTCATTAAAGGAAACGTTGGACTATCTTCAGATCTACCGTAGATTGTAAACGAAGCATATTAGAATCTTGTAGCCTCTACTCCGCTTCGCACCATCAATGTGACCGCCCAGCTAAGATCGCAAGCTTCATAATACCTTGCCAAATTAAGACCTATCGTATTTAATGTAACATAGTCTTGAGAGAGTGAAATGATTTAAAACTTCGCAACAGAATGGAACATGAAGAAAGGGAATGGAGATATAATAATGCATTCAACAAAATAATGAGAATGTAGTTATTTTTCTGATCACTGCTAGATGTCAATATTGAAAGCGTGCCAGAAATACCCAGGACAACACGCACGCCATCTTCAGCATTTCAAGAGAAAAGCACGAATTTTGAGGGAAAAGTTTACATTCATCAATTAATATCCCCTCTTCTGGGAATATTGATATTAGTTCGGAAAAGCCTCATTCGGCTTAAGTGGAAGTGGGATGCAGTGGAAAATATTATTGTCCCTTGATTCACATACGATTTTATGCAGACGGGCTTTCTAGTAATGACACGTAATTTGTTTTATAATTGCACATCAGGCGGATATATAGGTGTCTACAATTTCCCTTGAGTCTTGTTTTCTATTGCTGATATGCTCATGGGTACAATGTTACAAAGTTATTAACTTGAATAGTCACTTCGAGATATGAGTGAGTAGTTTATAATTTAGATATTTCCTGGGATTCAGTCGCTTTTCTGACATTATTATCACTCAATGTCACAATTACATAAGACATTGAAAAAGGGGTTTACTATACACATGTATTTACAACATTAACATCAGTTGCGGAAAAAGGGATTCTAGATGCAATTTATTTCAACAGTTCTTGCATCACCCACAAAAAAAACATCGAAGCTTGGGTTAGCTTGCAGATCCAAGATGTTAGTATATACCGTGGTCCACAATTTTGTTCTCGACCTGTCGATATTATAATTGTTTTTTCATAGATACTTTACAGAGATTCCAGGTCATTGGCGGTACTCCTAAATATCTGAATGAAAATTGAATAAGATTCATCATGAATAAAGAGTGAAATTGGAGTCATCTTCATGCATCGCTCATTTTAATTCAACCTTTTCACCGTTAAAACCTCTACCATTTGCTTCTCAAACATCTCCAGCATTAAGGTCCTACTTCATGAAAATACCTGGAATAGAACAAGCGCTCACTTGAAAGCTTTCTCGTTAATTAGATAACCGAATTACAATGCATACGGTCCAATATACTAGCTGGGGATAAAGATACGGAATGGCTCTTTCCATGTGGAGTATTAGAAGTATTGTGCTGTATCAGGCATTCGCCCCCTCTTCTCTATTTCTTGGGTTTTTTTCTAATTTTTCACATTTTCTCCCCCTCCCCATCTCTCTTTCTCACAATCTCAATTTCTGCTTCTTAATTTCCATCCTATATTTTACTCTTTCTTTCTCTCTCGACAAACGGATACGCATTTACAGCCTCTAATGCAAACCATTACATTAACACCTAAACCTTCACACCCCTGCAAAAAAGCTGTCAGGTGTTAAATATAAAAGCACACACCCGTCACCCTCACGCAGAAATTACAGGCGCATTACCTTTGCACATGCGACTCTGTCACACTCTTTCTTTTTATTGGTTGTTGAATATACCCTTCTACTCGATCGGGATGCGTAACCCATATATCAGAAAGCGTGCGTGTGTGTATCTAGCAGGGAACACGATTGTGCGTTGCCGCAATCGTAATTGAAAACGTCAATTGACTTCCAAGGGATACTTGCAATATGTCACAATCATTAATGAGTGTTCAACTTCGAAACCGCCTCTAATTGAAAATGTAAATACGCACCTGCTTGTGTAATAACACAGTTGTTTCTCATGACAGCTAATTGTCCGGATGCGAATTAAAGGTACTGTTTTAACGTGTGAAGTCCGAAACATCTCAACATCTCGTACCTCAGAATACATTGTGATAGATTATTCTCTGAAAGTTGTAATATGATGATTAGAGCAAAATCAATGTACATCAGACATGTGATTTACAGATTAAATAATAAAAAAAAAAACAAGATGCATCATGTATCATTCCATTTCTTTTTATAAAATGATCTCGGTAGAGCGTTTTACGGATATAACGGAGTTGTACATGGGATTTCTGTTCCAGCTTGTAACAAACATTTGAGAGAGAATATTCACTTCTTGTACTTTTATTCATTTTAAAGTGCATGCAATGTGGGGACGCACTGTTTATTCTCTCGTCTATCTAGCGATGCTAGCGAAATCCAATATATTCTTTGGTTTCTAGTACTTAGTTAGAAGACTAAACTTCATGGCAATCAGGGATATAGCTCCTAACATTTCTGAAGATTATCTCTCCTGATTCACTTTCTTGTTTGTCAGTTTCGTTTTTGTATCTCTTCTTAATTATGTGTCGAGAAATGGCGATCGATTCCAATGTCGGTAATGCGCCTTGCCGAAGAGGGTCTGCAGTCCGACATCACCATGTTATCTTTTCAATTAAAGAAGAGGCACTCATAACAGGAGTGTGAGCTCTCTTGTCATCGAGTTAAGATGATGACTAGAACCGATGGCATTGGAGATTGTAAACGTTGGGCCGGGGAAGGAGGGGGGGGGGGGGCAATGAGGAACTTACATGGAGGGAATTTCAAGAGGAGAAAAGGAATAGACTGATATCATATTATGTTAGCAAAAAAATCTTCCTTCAGTGTACAAAGTTTGACAAATAATAATAACGTAATTGGCATATAATAAAAAAGTGAAAGAGGCGTCCAGTTAAGAAAGTGAAATGGAAGAGTGGTGGTAAAACAATGATTCAAAGTAGTATACTCATTTAAATGATTCCATTATTTTCAAAAGTTTAACTAAAACGATGACGCAATGTTTCTGCTTTGTAATAACAGTATAGACGGTGTAGGAGATAAGCCAAAACGTAACAAGTTTCTGGTAGAGATTACGTAGATGGGGATAACAAGAGAAATGTGTGTACTTATGAATACTTATGAACAACGAATCGGATCAACATGAAGAATGGTCCACTTTATACATAGGCAAGATTGTGATATAAAAGAAAACCATTACCACAGTTGACATTAAATAAAAAGCCAGAACAGTGGGCAGGAAATTTCAAAATACATGCGTAGGGATACAAGAGTTGTGCCATGGGATAAACAGAATAGGTATCACACCATTCTGAAAAAAGGATGAGACAAAATGACTTGCATGATGTATTCGAAGTGATATAAACACAAGAATGAGTAAAGTATTTAAAGTGGCAATAAGGCATTGACTATTTACCTCAAAAAAGCCTTCTAACCAGCCCCTGTATGTGATGCAGCATGTATGTATGTAAGGATGCGTGTGTGTGTACGTGTGTATGTGTGTACTTGCTTGATGTCAGGATGTGACCCACCCCCATAGAAAACACAATAACGATAATAACAGCGACAACAAACACAAAAAGGATCCACAGAGTTAATCAAGGCTGTAATTAAAGATACTTTTCAAATTTCTGTCAAAAATACAACACCCTTATAAATTAAACATAAAAATATTACTTGTTTCTGTTTGGATTTGGAAAATTGTAAATTAATTTTGCTAATTCGTTAACATAAACCGAAATTCAATAAATTACCTCAATCTAACGACATCAGGTGTTGTATCAGCCGAAGGATGAAATTAATTTGAGCACAAAACACGAGGGCCCGTCTTGCAAGGCAATAAATCGATATACATCAGTGGGGGAAACATATCGTGGATGGATTAAGTAAATATTCGCTTGCGACGTAATTCTGTAATATTCGTAGTTGCAAAGACCAAGACACCTCAATATATAGATTGAGAGCCTACCAATGGAACGAAATCGGGAAATAAAGGGAGACCGAACTGGCAAACGATATTATATTTCAGTGCTGTTAATAGCTAGACTTAACAAATATACTTTTTGCGATAACTATTGCTACTTGCTAACATTATTATCATTTATTTGTGTTATTAATGAATTGAGTGCGTTATCATTCAAATGTTTTTTTATCTATTATTATTATACAAAATTACAGTGCATAGAATGTTTTCATTATGGGTTAGGAACCTGGACAGATTGGAGCAGTTGAGAACTTGAGGTGTTGCTTAACCAGGCTGTTGGTCCACATTGTCTTTGATATCAACGTATCAAAACATTTGATAACTTTTTGATAACTTTGTCTGTATCACTCGAATATTAGTACTTAGAAAAAATTAAGTTGCAAAACTGTGCTTTTTTAATGTATTTTTTTTTCATTTAAAAAGCTGCTGATATTCAAACCAGTTAGCTACTGAATTATGCAATAGAACAACACAAAGGAGTTTTACAGAGATCATCCGGTCGCAGCAGGGCAATAGTGTCTCTTCTCTTGTATGTGCAGGTGTATTTTGGGAGAGGGTGTGTGTGTGCGGATAATAATAATAATAAAATTTTTGTATAGCGCAAAATACATAAGCAAAGTTGCTAAGCGCTTTTCACAAAAGGAGTGGAGATGGAGGGGAGAGCACTGGATTCTTACATTAATTGTTTACAGAATGGTGAATAAATGTGTTTTCAAGCTATTTCTAAGCTTTTCGTAAGGTTGTTTATTTCTAATTTGTGTTCATATTGATTTTTATTTCCTTCCTTTAACAATTGTTTTCATGCATTTTATTCTTAGAAAATACATAAATATTATCAATCTTCCCTCGCAATGATCAACAGCATATACAATGAATGGCTATATAACTCGACAATCTCCATTTTGAATTCACGTTGTTGAATCATGTCATATAAGACATGCAAGGCCCGCGGAAGAGGTAATAGAGGAATATCTTTTGGGTCCATCTACAAATTTCCACCTGTCCTCTTCTCTGAATGAGATGGATTGGTAGTTAGGCACGTAGATAGAAGACAAACAAGAGCTGTAGCTAGAAAATGGCGGATCACAGAATTTATGGTGGAAGAGAAGGGAACAGGCCTCGGGCATTGGGTTGGGAATTATATCACACATGCATACATGCTTGTGGGAGGTTAGATATTTGATAGGGAGGAGGCGGCAAGGACATATAATGGCATAATATTGAAAGTTATTTTGCTGGAGTCGATGATGGGGGTGTGCTTCACGCTTTGCGTATTGGTTCCTCCATTAACAAATCGTAAACATGAAAAAAGATATAGTGAATCTATTTGAATAAATTTGAAATGGGTAAGATTTGAAATAAAAAACCTTCCTTTTTATGAGGCCGCCTGTCGCACACAAGAAACAACAAAACAATGGAAATAATGGAAGCATCCAACACGCCAACGCAGATTATATCACATGATCGCTGGCTAATATTTTAAAATTAAATCATGCCCGAAAAAATACAGTAGCCGAGTGTTAACTTGTTCGTATGTTGCAAAGCACTACGCAGGGGTATGTTGTGAAATGCAAAGGAACAGAAATGTATGGACGTAGTTTTTTTTCCTCCTCGAAAATCTAATATTCACGTATGCTGCACCTGCTCTGTCTATTGATGTCGAGTGTTGTCAGTAGAGCAGAAAAGATTTAAAGGAATGGATCAACCTGTTTGCTCATGAACTTTCTCCGAATCCATTTTCATAATTGCCAAGTGTGTTACTTGATTTTAGTTTGTGATATGGTTTAAGTATAAATGTATATACTTGGTGGATTTAAAATACCACTAAACCATGTCACAAACTCAATAAACTAAGACAATGGACAAATTTGATCACGAATTCGGATATTTTTACTTGCATTTAATTTCATGCATGAGGAATAATTATTAGTTTTCATCGGAAAAAAAAATCACTCCTGGAATTGCCGCCCATGGATGCTAAAGCAATCAAATATCAATGTCTATAAAGAGATAGTGGAAATTAATTTTGGGGGTCAAATTTTTCAAACTAATATAAATCAGCATAGCATAATTTATACAAATTTAGAGTTTCCCTCTCTTTTCCTCTATCTGCAGGTTGCTGTGCTTCATCCTCAGAAGAACGTCTCCGAGAGCATCTCTTCCCACCAGACTACAACCAATGGGCTCTTCCAAATAAAAATGCTTCTGATGTTCTCTTCATTTGGTTCGGGCTTGCCATCTCTCAAATAGTAGATGTGGTGAGTAGTTGTTTAAAACTATGATTTCACCAGGAACAATAGACGTGAAAGGGAAGATTTCATTAAACCAAACAACCCAACACGATCACTGGAAAATGCAACTAGAAAGATACAACAATATCGAGTAACAAACTTCAGAACTCCGTGAAGAAGAAAAGGGTAATATTTGTTATTCCATGGACCTTCTAGTAGGTCCATGGTTATTCTAATGGGATGGCACATTGGTAGGTCAATTTCAAAAGGTATGCATATAATGTTTGATTTCGTATTCAGTGGTCTTGTACTACCCTAATCTAAATTTATCCTTGAAGCGAAACGACTTCCCAAAACATCTGAACATGTTAATTTTGCCCGGTTTCCCGTGTACATGGTGAATATATCACGGTCGCGATATCAACTCATAATTTTGTATTGTAGGCCTTCGTCACACCATAAAAAAACAGTCTGGATTGTTTGAAAGTACCACTAGTTCTGATCTTTTGTATTTTTATGCAAAAGTAAATTGGATGTCAAAAATTCTACTATATTATGATAGTGATTTTATTTTACAGTGAATTGCCATCCATAATCTTATTTGTTACCATGGTCAAATTCATCTCACAGAATTTTTATTGTATGTCCTTGAAAATAACGACCATATTATTCATTCTTTTCACACACGATAATTGATTTTTCCTTTTTCAACAGGATGAGAAAAAACAGGTTTTAACATCCAAGGTTTGGATGAAACAAGTAAGTAAAAGACGTTTAACCAAATAGAATACAGTAACTAAACATATTGTGTGAATGCTATAAGTGGGTGGGGGGGGGGGGGAATGAAAAACTCACAAACCTGTTTACTTTATCAGTTCATAAACCATCTTCAATTTGTAACATGACAATGATAAAGATATCATCGATTAATGAGCCAATGTGATATCATTTCTTAGTCCGAACCATCGTCAATATTCGCCGGATAATTTTTTTGAAAAGGTTTTTAATCTCTTTCACCCACTTCCGTCGGATTCTTTGTAGAACAATGCACCTCAGTTTAGGAGACAAAATTATGAACATGAATAATAAAAATACTTTAACATTGATCTATTTCGAAGTAGATGAACTTTTATACCTATGCTGACCTTAGATGATTTACATCCTCAGTAAACAGAACATAATTCTGTTTAAGATCTTGCCTTCACGTGATGATTGTGTTCTACCAAATTTGTACATAAATCCATGATGCCATTGAATACATTTTTCCAATCTTTGTAAACATTACAATATCTTCTTCTTTTAATGTCATCAACTGGTATTTTAGGCCATCGCTTCCTCTGCAGTAAATCTATTTACATTAGTATACCTAGGAATACAGTCACATTTCATTCACACACACCCTTACATATACACCCATACACACGATAAAAAGAAATAGTTCCATACCATTTAGATGATATGAAATATGATTAATTAAAACAAAGGTTAATTCAATAGGCTTAACCACTTGGTGAATAAAAATATGTAATTCGTGACTCATTAATTGAATATTGGAAGTTGCATAAGAAATAATAGGATTGTGTCACAGTTTTTGTTTGATTAATGTTTGTGTGTGAAGTTAAACATACATCTGTAACAAAATTTCTTCTTACTCGTCTCTTACAGCTACTTATTATTTAAGAATTATATATGACTGAAGGTTTCAAGGCTATAGTCATACCTGACGAAGAAATAAATATATTTGTTTGCAGATGTGGCATGATTATCATTTCACATGGGATCCAGCAGACTTTGGTAACATCACTAACATCAAGGTCCCAAGCCCTCAAATATGGATTCCAGATATCATGATATATAACAAGTAAGTAAAAACACTGCTAACAGACTCTAAGGAGACCTCAAGTTCTATTCTTTATAAATCACATTGTCTCCTGCACCCAATATGTGACTGAGTGATAGGAAACAAAATTATTGTCACATTGTGTATGTGTTACTGAGTAATTACGGGCATGTTAAGAAACATTCATTGTCTCTATCCAGATGAACAGGGGAGTGTTATGTCAACATGTGACACTTGACTCTCTTTGTAAATTGATTTAGACCGGGAGGCACATGTTTCTGTCTGTTACCATGGTAATATTAAGCCTTTTGTTGATAAAATAGCTCACTGAAAGTAACGCTCTCATTGGCGCGAACCTATGCATCAATTCGTAACTTCCCCTCTGTACTTGGACTGCAGGCACACTCCAAGCATGCCAAAGCGTACAGCTATAGTCTGATACCTAATGATTCGCAGAATATGCATACCCAGAGACATTGGATTTAACAAGTGTTTCACAGACTTCCAGCTCCGCCCGGTCTACTTTCATTATGACAAATCACATGACATGGTCTTAAGGCTTGTCAGCCGTTCTCCGATTCATGATTACCTCTTATGTCAAATTAGTCACAGAGTGTTAATTGGAAAGTGGTGTGTGATCTGGGCTAGGCGGTCTTGTTTGAAAATCGAGCGAGACCTTGGTTCCTAACCCTTTCTAAAAGAACCGCTCATTGAGCTTTGAAAGTACATGTTAAAAAAATACGTGTCAGAAAGAAATAAAACCAAGATTAAAAATATATAAGGTTTTAAGTTCCCCTTGGTCACAAAATTTTCTTTACAATTCCATTGTAGATATGTTTCTTTGCTGAGGGGTTGGGATTTTTATTTATAAATTGTAGTTTCAAATGAATATGTTCTCATAATAAGCAAACATTAAATGCTTTTCATTTTCTCCTTTTCCTAGCGCAAATGGGACGTATGATATGAAATCTCATGCATGGGCGAACATATATTTCAACGGAACAGTGTTTTGGTTCCCTCCTGCTGTTTACAAGAGTGCATGTAAGATCGACGTCCAGTACTTCCCCTTCGACGAGCAGAAGTGCGTGATGAAGTTTGGTTCCTGGTCTTATGACCATCATAAGATAGATCTCATCCCTGTCAGCGAGAGCGCAGAGAAGAAAGATTATTGGGAGAATGGAGAATGGACGATTGTTCAATCTCCTGCGGAGAGACACGCTGTCAAATATCCATGTTGCGAGGACATCTACGTTGATGTGACATATTATTTTGTCTTAAGAAGGAAACCTCTGTTTTACTTTGCTTACTTACTGCTCCCTTGTGGAATTATTTCATTTAATACGGTGCTTGTGTTCTACCTCCCGCCAGACATCACGGGTAAGATGTCCCTTTGTACCTCTGTCCTTCTCTCCATGGTATGGTTCCTCCTCCTCGTCACACAGTGCATACCTTCCAATGCTAATAGCTTCCCTCTCATTGTCAAGTATCTCCTCTTCACCATGACCATCGTAGCTTCCTCAATCGTTCTTACCGTCTTCGTCCTCAACATACGACATCGGTCGCCGTACACGCACATCATGCCACAGTGGGTCAGGACGGTCTTCGTTGACTTGTTACCAAGGTTTGTTGGATTGCAGCGTCCAAATCAGAAGAGGAAAAGAGAATTGCACCATAGCGTGAACCTCTCTGGACGCGACTCGATAGCTGCCTGTAATCACATCGACGCCATGATGACGGAGACTTCTTCACATTCCTCCGAAGCGGACAACGACTTAATGCAAGGTATTGGTATAGTAACACTACAGGTTACAAAAAGTTGGCGCGTATGTTGTATAATCTGAAGACAAGCACTAATGCCCGCATTAAAGCGGTTACGCAGATTTCTCTTGGTAAAGATTGTACGATTTGGTGATCTATTCCAACGTGCTTGTCAAGAAAAGGCACGCTTTTGGCAATATTCGGTGTGTTAATTAAGAAGATTTTTTTTAAAGTAATGCGCCACATGTCATGATAACTTTACAATTTAACTGGACAAGAACGAAATAATGAAATTGCAGCCTTGCAGCATAGAGCAATTTACCACTATAGGCCTATATATTCTGGTATTATATTTTTGTCATGGTTTTAACGAGCAACGCGAAATTTATTTTAGATTGCTGTGTACGTATATGCCAAATGTCCTTGACTTATGACGCTATACACTCTTTTTTTGTTTCTATAATAGCCCACCTATCACATCAATCATCCCACAACTACAGTGTAGAGAAGAACTCAAGACCCAAGGAAAATAACGCCAAGATGAACGCTGGCAACATGAATCCTGCCGTCGAGCCACTCCTCAACTGTATGCTGGCTCAAAAGAATATGAAAGCAGAACGTTTCTTTACACCGTTCAACGAAAAGAACAACGCTATTCCCCATTACATCATCCCCGATGAGTTAACGCAGAACACGCACAGTGGACATGGTCACAGTCATGTGGAGAACAATATTCGGTCAAGTAGTCATACCCCTACTAGCAAGAAGCGGCCACGACCACTACTCCAAGAGGAGCCACCACTCCAGTACATGGTGGCTCAGCAAACAGTAGAAGACATCATGTACCTCACATCACGTAGTATTAACAATGAATATGCAACTAAGGTGAGTCTAAATTAAATTTGCTTTTCTCCCACCCCTCTATTATACAATTCGTGACACAGTACCGATCTAAACGCCCGGGAGGGGGGGGGGGGGCAATTACATTGACGAGTGGATACCATGCGCGACCAAAAAACACGTAAAAAGGATGTCATTTTCAAGAAAGGGCACGTTACGTACGTAACGTGATAAGGGTGTCAAAAGCACAAAAATATTGAAAAAAGGTATCTATTTCGCTCGGAAAAATATACGTGTTTAGGGTCAAATATGCGGGGATGATAAAACAAAAATCAAAATGTTTTATAAAGGATGTCCTTTTTGCCCCAACACTACGTGTTTAGAGTCCGATTTGCGCGAGGTGTGGAAGGTGGGGCCAAAATAATGGTGTCTGAAGGTAAAACCGACGACCGACGGACGCGTGACATAACAACAAAATATCTCTGTACTTGTTTAGGGGATCATTTCAGGGAATACTTGCTATAGGTATCGTTTTGTTTCCAATACTTGTTAAGGGGTGCATTTTCAGAATATGGAATACATCGCTGTACTTGTTTAGGGGCTCAGTTCTGGGAATATTTGCCAATAGTATTTGTTTCCAATACTTGTTAAGGGTAGGGTTTCACGCGCCAATACTTGTTAAGGGGTGCATTTTCAGAATATGGAAAATACGTGTTTAGGGTGCTTTTCAAGACCCCGTGGTCTTCTCTATGTTCTCACTTTCTTCTTTTTTTACTTGGCATAAGTCGTAATTCAACAAAGGAGTCATACCTGAGAACCGTTGTTTTTTTTTTATAAACTCTCAATTGCTCCATTACTGAGTAAAAAAAAATCCGTTAAAATGTCTGCTATTTAAAGATTAAACATTATTTTCTTAATTATATTACATTCTTTCTCCAATTTATGCAGGCAAGAGAAGAATGGAAGATCGTTGCAATGGTGATCGACAGAATATTTCTTATCATATATTTGTGTGCTGTTTTCATCGGGACATTATCCATAGTACTCGAAGCACCACTTGCAAGGGATTTTTTCATGGACATTTTGTTCCGAAATGGGACGACATTTAGCGAGGACAGTGCGGAAATGAACGAAGCGTGTAGTACTTACTTCCCGATGTAGGACAAATTTACCGAACGTAAGGTAATCGCGTTCTTTCAGCAACCTTTTCGGAGGTACTCTCCACCAGGAACAGTGCGGGGATCCAATCCTGTGTATTTTAAAAGACTACGTAGAGGTACTAAAAGGGTACTTTCGAGGAGAAAGGAATATTGCGGTTAAGAAGACCAAGGAGAAACTGGAAATTATTATTGATATAATAGCAGGTGTTCCCGACAACTAATATGAACGAGTTTCGTTTTTCCTTCCTAACTTTTATACTCAGTGTGAAAAATATTTATAAAAAATCCGGAGTGGTGTTGAAGATTTTAATAATATAGGCCTACATGTACAGATATAAAATGCTGATATTTTTTCCCCCCATTGTTGCATGTGCGATGCGAATACTCACAAGAATGTGATATACAGTATAAGCAGAATGGTCTAACTTGAGGAGAATGGCTGTAAATTTCCTGCCATGTAATCAAGAAATAGAATATGTTACCAGCAAGATTCCGCGGCTTGTAAAATTAATTTGACAACTTCAGCTACAAGGTCGTGAAATTAGATGAATGTTTATGTGGACATTTTCCATCTCGGGGAAAGAAAAAAAAATAGGCAAGATACATCTGAACCGACCTCATGAAAAAAGAGAAATGGGGGAAAAGGTGAGGGTGGTGATCGAGACAGATGGAGAAAAAGAATATGTATGCAAGGGTGCGTGTGAACTATGAAAGAAAAGGGTGTGTGCGTGAAAGATCAGGGGGCCGTTGCAGAAAGTGTTGCAATCAATCGCAACTCTAAAAATCACGCGCAACTTGATTTTCAACCAATCAACAGCGCGCATTTGGGACTTGCGATTGATTTTTTGACTTGCGTTTAAACGCAACTCTTTCTGCAACGGGCCCCAGGACTCCGCAACACAAAGGTTTGAGATGGATTGCAAATACGAAAGAACCGCACTGATTGGTCCCTGGTAAGTATACCAAACCAAATGCGCGGTAGCGCATGTATTATTGATATTGATTGGTCAGTTTAGTTAGCGATTGATTGCTATTCTTTGTGTTACGGAGCCCTGTATAAATAACATGTGTGTATGGAATATGTGCGTGATCTATAGCGGGAGAAAGGTGTGTGTGTTTGAGTGACGGGGATGGGGTGTGTGTAAAGCATAAAAGAAAAAGATGTGTATGAGTCTGTGTCAATTTGTAATGACCTATTTCTTACATATCACTCAAACCTGGGACGTTCAGAAAACCATGCCAATCAATTATTCCTCATCCCATTTCAATCGTCTCGCATAGGAAACTTGTTATTTGTTGAAAAGTTCCCTTTCGGACAATTAAACTCAAATTGTGTATGTAGGGAGAAGGAAGCATCCCCGGTTAGCAATCTATGCTCCGGTTTTGTCAGAAAATCAGCCCGGTTAGTGGAATTCCATTTTTTTAGTGTGAGACAAAAAAAACACACAAAAAAACCCTGCACTGGTGATTAATGATAAGGGCGTCCTCAATAGTCAAATTACAAGACAGTGTGTGTGTGCGGGGGGGGGGGCGGTGATTGTAAGAGAGAGATGGAAGGGGGAGGGGAGGACGAGTGCAAGTGGGGGCCAGTATAAATTCACTACTACATTGTTCAATACTGTGTTTATCTAACATGTATTTTTCATATTCAGGCGTCGCAATCATATTTTAGGGCGTCTTCAATTTGGAATTGTGAATATATCCAGCAGATGTTGATGTGTAAATATATCAATTAATAATTTCATATTATGACAAAATATTTGTTTTGAAATGACTCATTAAATGAGACAAAATAGAGAAAAGAACACTTTTGTGTCTGTAATCATTCCTGCTCGTTTCTTTTTTGAAAAAATATTGTGCAACACATTGATTTTACGATAAATTTGCCGGAAATGACCATCACATTTATGGAGCAAATTAGAGCATAGAGATAGAGTGCGAGGAGATGAACAGGCAATTAAACAAAATAGACACTGACAGATTTCACATTCATATTGGGGAAAACAGGAAAGAAAGTGAAAAAAAATCACCCTATAATGGTTACTCTTGTCACAAGAAAACAAAAATAACTTGAACAAAAACTGTGCAAAAATAAAATGATTGCACACAACTTTTGCAATTTTCTATTATTCCAGTCATCTCAATCCCAGTTGCCCCTTCTTCTTGACACACTGTATTTTTCTCCATACATGTCTCCTACTCATGCACACATGAAGTATTAAGTCTCTCTCTTCCTTTCTTTTAAGTTGAGCTGTCAAACTTCTGATATAAATAATTTTGCTCATCACACAAAAACTCTTTAACATACCATAGTTTAGGATTCTTTATTTTGCAGTTAGTATGTATTTTAATTTCATTGGCACATGTAGAATACATTCATTTGGCAAATTTTCTTTTATCAATAATACTCTTTTAAATAATCTCAGGAGTAATGTAGTGATATTGCCTGTGGTGTGGTGTTTTTAATAATATTAATACTATTACTACTAATAATAATAATGGCAATGATAATAACAAATAATAAGAAATAATAATAAAATAAATCAGAATACATAGGATTTATATAGCACGATTACCATTCTTATTAGATGCTTAAGCTGTTTCATATATAACAGAAGAAAATATACATTACATGATCAACCTTTAAATATGAATACACAAATGGTTCTGTCAAAAAAAAAATTCCTTACACAGGTATGAGTTCAGGTTGCCCCTAAAGGTGGCTGCAAACTATGGAAGAGAATTTCCACAAGGTAGCCTCTGCATGTTCCCCCATGAATTCTTTGAAACACGAACTCGCAATATAATAAAGTATCAAATATTTATGTAAACATTAATACTTTCTAATTGAAAAGAACTGGCTTTAATCAAATGAATTTAGCAGACTTGGATATTCACAAGGAAGTGGAGAATGTGCATACATTGTGTGCGGGAATGACTGATTGAATCCGATGACCGGGGTAATAATATATCTGTATAGCGCGTAGATACATCGTTCCGATGTATTAAGTGCTATATAAGAGCGGATCATAATTAGTAGTAGTAGTTCTTTATAACTTTATATAAAAAGTTTGTAACCAAACAAATAACAGCATCTAACAAAAACATTAAAACAGACCTTATGAAATGCGACAGAAAAAAAATTATTGGATCTTTTGTTGGGAAACTTTAATTCTCAACAGAATTTATGAAATAAAAAAGAAGTATCAATGATAACATATTCTTTTTACACCTGTGACAGTGATTTTGTCATTTTCCAGGAAAATGGAAAATATAGAGGTGAAAAGCGATAAAAAAAAGCCAGCTTGTAAAATATTTTCCTGTTATTTATGCCACAATCATCAGAGTAAAATGGTCTGCTAGGAAGGATTACTCTTCAGATACTAATATTTGGATAATGATCAGCATATCAGTATTATCCCTCATAAGTTTGTTGTCCATATATTTGTTTAGGGTGAACAGTAAAATACTATTCTAGGGAATGCAAATAAATTACTTATCAATTAAATCTTCCAAAACTTATATATAATAGTAAGAATAAAAGTGTGACAGACAGCCCATCATTTGGCAGATGCATAGAAATAATTTCAAAATGTGCATATATAATTTCTCTTGTAAAGAAATTGAGAGTATTACATTAAAAATGCCCATACATTAATGAACTACATGTACAATTGAAGAATTAAAAATCTAAATATAGTTCTATATATTGCAACTTCCTTTTTCATTTCCATACATATCATTAAATCTCTTATCAATTCAGATTCATTACAATTCTTTAATTGTAAGAGCAAACTAGCTGGGATCTATAAAACAAATCAAGTACTTGGTATAGTATCATGTATCACACACTTTGGTCGACATTACAGAAAAACATTCTGAGCATACAAGTATTTAAAAAAATAATCAAGAAGTATGATTCTCCATGAAAGTTACAAATCAATGGCAAGGTACATAAATGCATGTAAATTTGATATACTTAGCTTCACAGTGCTGAATCAACTTGGGTAGGTGCTCAGAGTTTTGTAAACACTGTACTGTTAAAAATGGTGTATTGTTTCTTCTAGGATGCTTAGAGCTTTGCAGGAAGTAAGGAACCAACAGCTGGTTTATCCAGGAATTCCTTCCACCAAGAAGGTCTCTCAAGGCAGTTTGGAGTCTGGAGGATGGCATTGTAAAGACGTTTGTAAACCTGAAAACAAAAGACAATAAATCATATGGTTTAGAGCTTTGCAAGAGGGAAGTAACCAATGGCTGGTTTATCCAGGAATTCCTTCCATCAAGAAGGTCTCTCAAGGCAGGTTGGAGTCTGGAGGATGGCGTTGTAAAGACGTTTGTAAACCTAAAAACAAAATACAATATTTATGATTCAGAGCTTTGCAGGAGGGATGGAACCAAAGGCTGGTTTATAAAGATTATAATGATATAAAGATTATTGAGCTAATGTAAATGCACAAATTCCTGACCCACCTGTCCATCTGAAGCACCAATTGGTGAGTTGAGGATGAAGTCTGGAGGGGCTAAGACATCAATTAGGGCTACGGCTTCATCTTTGAGTTCTCTACATAGCTTCAGGATAGAATCTCTGAACAGGCTGGCAGGGTGTGATCCAGATATGTATCCACCTTGAAGGGTTGTAAGAATACAAACAGATTAAATTCCTTTTAGAGTGGATCAGGTGAGTGTTCCATCAACATTAGTTGACTGATAATTCATAACAAGGCAAAAGCGATTTTGTGTCTCGCCCACGTATGAAAATAACCAGGAATATCGTGATTCGTGAGGGCATGCAACAGAATTGTAACGAAACTTCATTGTAATATGACTGGGATGGAATAACACTTGCCTTAACCCTAAAAAGACTGGGGGGGGGGCTGATTCAGCCCCCCCTCGACATTTTTCGCGATAAATCTGCCGCGCAAAATTTTTTTGACCGCGTAGCTCGCTGACTTTTGAGACCACAATTGTGACCCCCGGGTACGCAGTTCCAAAATTACGCAACATTACGTAAGTGCATGCAGACCCAAAATTACTCAAAAACATGAATTTGTGTACAAATCCAATGCAAATAGTGTTCTTAGCCAAAATTCATAAATGTATCATTATTTTCCTTTTACTGCTTAAAATCAATTAATTTTATCTTGTTTATGGTCAAAATAAAGTCCCCGACAATTTCCATTGAAAAACAATAAAAAAAACAAAAAGTCGAAAAACAAAGAAATACATAAGAAATTTAGAAAACAATAGAATCCATAAGAAAATAAATGTGATTTTGAATTTTTTTTTAAATCGATTTGATCAGATGCCTTTCTAAAGTATATGAAAAAAAAATTAGCATTTCAGGGGCATTATTTTATTAATTAGAGCAAACTTATGATTTTATGCATAAATTAGCATAATTAATGAGACATGAGATTTTTTTGCAGAATTTGATGTTAAAGTTTTGTAGATAATGCCATGGGTAACGCGTGTGCCAATTTTCATCGTGATCGCGCGATCGACGGCCGAGATCATAAGGGGGGGGGGGCTGAATCAGCCCCCCCTCTTCTTAGGCGTCGAAATAGCCCAGTCTATTTAGGGTTAAGAGCCTTGCACGTAAATTTGAATGTTGACCTGAAAATGACCTTTGAACTTATCATGTGACCTCCGACTGCAGCATAACATGCAGTTCCCCCAAGTCAATCTACCATCCAAGTTTGGTTGAAAAGCACCTTACGGTTGCGGAGTTAGGTAAGGATGACCTGAAAATGACCTTTGACCTTATCGTGTGACCTCTGACTACAGCATAACATGCAGGTCCCCCAAGTCCATCTACCATCCAAGTTTGGTTGAAAAGCACCTTACGGTTGCGGAGTTAGGTAAGGTTGACCTGAAAATGACCTTTGACCTTATCATGTGACCTCCGACTGCAGCATAACATGCAGGTCCCCCAAGTCCATCTACCATCCAAGTTTGGTTGAAAAGCACCTTACGGTTGCGGAGTTAGGTAAGGTTGACCTGAAAATGACCTTTGACCTTATCATGTGACCTCCGACTGCAGCATAACATGCAGGTCCCCCAAGTCCATCCACCATCCAAGTTTGGTTGAAAAGTGACTTACGGTTGCAGAGTTAGGTGTCATAAGAGAGTCTTGCATGTAAACTTAACGTTGACCTGAAAATGACCTTTGACCTTACCATGTGACCTCCGACTGCAGCCTAACATGCAGGTCCCCAAAGTCCATCTACCATCCAAGTTTGGTTGAAAATTGACCTACGGTTGCGGAGTTAGGTGTCATAAGAGAGTCTTGCATGTAAACTTTAACGTTGACCTGAAAATGACCTTTGACCTTACCATGTGACCTCCAACTGCAGCATAACATGCAGGTCCCCCAAGTCCATCTACCATCCAAGTTTGGTTGAAAAGCGACTTACGGTTGTGGAGTTATGTGTCATTAGATTTGTGACGGACGGACGACATTTGGATCCCCAAGTCTCGCCTTCACCTCTGGTGGGCGAGACAAAAATTTCATGTTAACACTAACGGGAAACAAAGTTGTAGTTTTGTTTGGTTCGTCTATCTACATTATTCAGAGCAATTTCTAATGAAAGTCCTCAGAAAAAGGAGCATTTTTAAACATCCTTTCTGACAAAGGATTTTTCTCTATTTATCATGGTGTTCCTTATCTTTGACCCTAGGGACATCTTCATGCAGTCATCTTACTTGGATCCAACACTACCCTTAACCCTAAATAGACTGGGCTATTTCGACGCCTAAGAAGACTGGGGGGGGGGGCTGATTCAGCCCCCCCTTATGATCTCGGCCGTCGATCGCGCGATCGCGACAAAAATTGGCACACGCGTTACCCATGGCATTATCTACAAAACTATAACATCAAATTCTGCAAAAATCTCATGTTTCATTAATTATGCTAATTTATGCGTAAAATCATAAGTTTGCTGTAATTAATAAAATAATGCCCCTGAAATGCTAATTTTTGTTTCACATACTCTAGATAGGCATCTGATCAAATTTATTGAAAAAAAATTTCAACATCACATTTAATTTCTTATGTATTCTATTGTTTTCTAAATTTCTTATGTATTTCTTTGTTTTTCGACTTTTTGTTTTTTATTGTTTTTTCAATGGAAATTGTCGGGGACTTTATTTGGACCATAAAAAAGATAAAATTAATTGATTTTAAGCAGTAAAAGGAAAAATAATGATACATTTATGAATTTTGGTTCAAAATACTATTTGCATTGGATTTGTACACAAATTCACGTTTTTGAGTAATTTTGGGTGTGCATGCACTTACGAAATGTTGCGTAATTTCCGAACCGCGTACCCTGGGGTCACAATTTTGGTCTCAAAAGTTGCGCGAGACTTGAAAGTAAAAAGTCAGTGAGCGACGCGGTCAAAAAATTTTGCACGGCGGATTTATCGTGAAAAATGTCGAGGGGGGGGCTGAATCAGCCCCCCCCCCAGTCTTTTTAGGGTTAAGTGCATTTTACACATGACACATATTTCCCGCTTGCATTTCAGAATTTCCTTTAATTTCAGGCAAGTCAGCATTGAGTCGACACTTCCCTACTACTGAGAACTGTACATTACAATTCATGCTACTTTCCTTTGAACTGCCTCAAATGTGTGAATCTGATTAACCCTATGAATCTATTGGTGCATGAGCAGGTCTGCAACCTTTCCATTCAGCCAAACAAAGCTCCAAACTAACTCACCTTGATAAAGAGTGGCCATATGTTTCTCAAGAATCCAGAGACTGTACAGACTACAGAGTATTGTGAGGATAGCAGTCTCCCAGGGAAATAGTGATCACGTTTTGAAACCCAAAATGAATCAGACAATTCTCCTACAATAGATATAACTTCACACAAACTCACCTTGATAAAGAGTGGCCATATGTTTTTCAAGGCTCCACAGACCGTAGAGACTACAGAGTTTAGTAAGAACTGCAGTTTGCTCAGGGATCAGGTTGCCAGTCTTGATAAAATCCACAAATTGTGACAAAGCCACATACTGCCAAAGGTAAAAGATAAAAGATTGGGTGAAAAAATGTTCATTGCCATATTCAAACAGACATATACATGCATTATTAAAATTCATCTAAGATCATATATCTATTAAATGTGCTAAACATCTGCTGCACATTTCACAAAGAGATCTGCAAGTTACTATAACTCAGAAATTTTGTCAGTGTTCAGAAGAAGCATGCTATGATTGGCAAATCGGACATTAATCTAATGGTTAACGTATAGATAGCAATCAGACATACATGCCTTGTAAGTGCTCAAAATTGCCTTCATGATATCCCAGGTAAAACTACTTGCAACTAGATTGCAATTAAAAGTTAGTATGTTATGTTTTTAGAGTAATGGTTATTGGTTAACGTATAGTTAGCAATCAGACATACATGCCCTGTAAGTACTCATAATTGCTTCAATGAGATTACATTAGCAACTCGATTGCAATTAAAAGTTAGTATGTTTATGTTTTTAGAGTAATGGTTAATGGTTAACGTATAGTTAGCAATCAGACATACATGCCCTGTAAGTACTCATAATTGCTTCAATGAGATCCCAGGTAAAACTACTTGTAACTAGATTGCAATTAAAAGTTATAATGTTATGTTTTTAGAGTGCCACTTGAATGCCCCCCATTGCTTTGCAGCATTTATATCCTCCCGCATTCATACCTCAATGAATGCGATAGAGAGGGTCCGACAAAAGAAGACCTGGGTCTCATTCCTTGCAGTGAACATGTCATTGCCATCCATCAACTGAGACTGAAACTTCTGACCACTTTCCTGCAGAAGATATACCACCAACCACTGATAGGCATCCAGGAGAACTAAGAGAAAGGAAAAAAAAACAGTACTCAGGTCAGCGTGGATACTAGACTAATGTGATTTTACAGTTCAAATCACATTCTTGGTATTACATTAGAAATTTGGTTTGAGAGATCTAGGTCCCAACTCATGAAGACTTTTGAGAAGGACTAGGTCCTATTGCATACTATTACGGTTATTTTGATTGTCTTCGTAACATATTTTAATACCATATTTCTAGTTATCATTGGATGCTTTATTTATCTCATGGGCCAAACTACTAGAAAAACACTACTTTCCAAAGCTCAGGTGGGTGTTTCATAAAGCTGTTCGTAAGTTAAGAGCGACTTTAAGAACGACTGGTGATCCTTTCTTGTTGTACATGGTATATTCATTGGCGATGGTTTAGCGCGTAAGAAAGGATCACCAGTCGTTCTTAAAGTCGCTCTTAACTTACGAACAGCTTTATGAAACGGCCCCCCTGGTGAGGCTAGTCGCAGAGGCCTTTACAAGTAGTCTGGCTTGGATTTATTTTCATTTTTTCAAAATATTCATAACATCAATTTATAGGCTATCAGTCAATCTTGGGGGAATTATCTCTTTGGAATCATGTACGATTATTGATTATGATTCGTCTGATGAAAATGAAATGAAAAATAAAATAGAAAACCAGTGTAAAGGTAAATTGGGCAAAGATGCAGCTGGATAAAAGATGTTAGATTGTAAAAGAGAATAATTTTTTTGACTTACCAGTTGGTTTCTGAACATCTTCATAACTTGATGATGAGAACTTCTGCTTAGCAATGGAATCAGCTGAATTCAGAAAATCTACTGAACCCAGTGGAGATGAGACCTTTTTGCCTGACAAGATAAACAGTGTTAAATTTTTTCTATACATTCTGTACGTAAAATGTCATTATTTGTTCACCCTAATATCATTACTTCATATCGATCATTTTCATATGATCCAAAAATCCAACTTTGTGATTGTACCGACATTGAGTCCTTGAAATCTTTTCTTGCAACTGTTTGAATAATGTGAGACATATTGGGGAGCCTGCTACCTTTGAATACATATTATTTTTTTTACAGATAAATGACACGAATCAAATGCTGTTCATCACCTTCATCATCATCATCAAACAAAGAACAGAAGATATGAATGTATTATTTTAATGGACTCTCTCAAATGATGCTACAGTACATTGTTCTAAAAAACACCCTAAAAAAAGAGGACACTTTGAACTAAACATTTCCTAGATAGGAACTATTTTCAATTCCAAATTGCATATGTATTAAATAAATTGATAAGGTACAAGGGCTTTTTTGTGACATTTCAGGGATAACCCCTCTCTATAAAATGGTCAGAGTGATACAGATAGGAACAGGGTTCCCACAGAAATTTGAAAACAGAATTCCATGAATTTTCCATGACTTTTCCATGACTAAATTGCTGCTTTCCATGACTTCCCATGACGTCCCGGGGGTTATGTAAAATTTGGGATGTCACAAAACTGGGAAAACGGAAATGATGAACACCATTACAATAGCAAAGTATGATCACAGAGTAAGAAAGTTGCGAGACACAACAAACTGGAAAGCTGCCATAGCCAAGAGGTAAATGCAATTTCATGACTTTTCACAAATTTTCAAAATTCCCTGACTTTCCAAGACCACAAATTTTCCCAGGAATTTCAATGACTGTGCGAACCCTGAGGAAACACATACCTTACTTTGCAGAGTAACACATGAATACATTGCCTTCTCAAACACCTTTGGACATACAATTGGGCTTGAATCATCTCTAGCAAACAAATCTCATTGCTGAACATATTTCAAACTCACCTTTCTGTAACCTGAGAGCCATATGAAGTAAGTAATTACTGGTCTGTTGTAATAACACATTGTTATCACCTTCATAAGTACAGTTAGGGTCATTGTCATCCCTCAATATACCAAATCTGTTCACTGCATAAAGAAAGAAAAAAAAGATAATGGTGTGTATGATTACAAACTAATTGCTTCTCTTATGATTTTTAGTTCAATCTTGCAAAATAAGCAACAATTACAGACTATTGAGAAATGAAATATGAATTTTAATCATATCATTTATATAAATGTATACATTCTTTTATGCATTTTAAAAAGAGCGTCACGGAAAAGGTGGTCCTGAATGTAATGTACGCAGGGGTGGGGCAACAGGAAGGTGGTTTAGGAGTAACCACCCGTCTCTGATTTGTAAGATGTGAAATAAAGAAAAACAGGAGGGAAAAGGGAAAAAAGAAGAATGAAGACTATCCAAAAGGGGACAAAGGGCCATGTTACTTTATAATATCTATAATTTTTTATAGAGAACAAGAGTTTGATCACCTTTACATGTAGGTCATCTTGACCCACCCATCCCCAATCAAAATACCCTGGTGACAACACTTGATAGATGTGGGGCCGTCGCTCTCTGGTGGCTACAAATATTGTCTTTCAATCTGAGGGTTTAAATCCCAGCCATGGCATATTGTCCTTCAGCAAGAAATTTACCTATATTGTGCTGCACTGAACCCATATGAACTGAATGGGTACCCGGCAGGATTAATTTGTTGAATGCACTGAGCACTGGAAAGCGGCTTGAGCTAAAGCCCAGGTAATAATAATAACAATGTGCCTTGGAATTGATTATTTCCAGATGGTTCTATATAAATGCCTATTATTATTATCAGATGGTAAAAAGTTTTTGAAGGATTATCAAGAATGTTGTGCTGCACTCGACCCAGGTGAGGTGAATGGGTACCCGATAGGATTTTTCTTTGAACACTTTAGCGCCTATTAATATGGCGGCTCAGCTACAGCCGGGGTAATAATATGATACCAAGTATCAAAGCGCAGTTGAGTACATGCACATAGTAACTACGCTATATAAATGGACATATTATTATTATTATAAGAATGTTTGTCCAAAAATTGAATAAAATGGCTAAAGAAGAAAACAGATTGGAAAACTACATATGGACAACACTAGAGAGTCCTTCCACTTACCCCACAAGTATCCATGACCTCCACATGCCTCCCTGCACTCTTGTATACAGTCCCTTGCTAACCAGCTACTAAGAGGTTTAGAGGCACTAGACAATACATGTATCTCTTTACCCATCTCCAGCTAATAATAAAAAAGTATAAATATATGTATCGGTTTGTGTAATTTTGCATTGTATCCATGATATAAGTTATCAACCACCATTGAGTGGTTGCATTGGGTCATCAAACTTTTTCTGTAGTAGTTGTATTTTTTTTTGTAAGGAAAGTTTACTTTAGTTTATGAATGTGACTGCCCATCTGAAAACCATCAATATGTTGCCATGGAAGGTTGAATTCTGAACTTCTTTGTAAACATCCAAACCAGCAATTTGGTCTTCAAAGACTGAAAATAAGAAAATTACCTTGTACATGTATAAAAGAAAAAATGTTCTTCTTCATCCTGCCAAAAGTTGAAGCTGTATAGTTAAACGAAACATGAGATCCAATAATTTCTGTGACACCACTTTATCTGAACTCCTTGGAAGTTTCACTAAGATCGCACAGTGTGCACATCATTCACATCTCATCCTTGAATGAACACTCAAATTTTCTTCAAGATTCAAGTAGTTGTGTCAGGTTTTGTTGATCAATTTTGACAAGTATCTCATTTCAAAGCTTAAGAAGTGGTTTTTAAAGCTCAGTAAAATCTCATAACTCAACTCACTTTGGGCAACTTAGCATTGGTTTTAAGGTGGCAGGTCACAAATTTACTTACTGCCTTCCTGAAGTATTCAGCATTTCTTGTTCCAAGTCTATGGGAATCATGGAATAGGCTGAATATAGATAATCATTCAGTTTTCTTTTAAAAATTGTTAAGTAATACATTTTCTCATCTCATAAGGTACAAAAAATAAAATTACATTTTACCTCTATACCTCAGTAACACTAACAATTCATCAAATAATCGACCATAACATCATTCTGTTGAAACAGCTAAATAGACCATCTACATATAATCTTTCTGTAAAGATTCAATCATGTGAACTCACTGCATTGATGGTCTTATCCCCGGTGGAGACTGCTGTTACTAGCCTGGAATATTGAAGATTGATGTTTTCTGCCAGTCGGAATGCAACAAACGCAGCAGCTATGTATGGAATCAATCTCCATTGCTGAGAGAGAAATGATAGGAATCAAAATGTTGAAATTCATAACATGAAATCATTACAAGTAGCACTGGACGATATATTGATATAATGCGATATTGAAAATAATGAATAATCAATAATGGTTTATGATTGGCCTCTCTCATTAGCCTTGGATATTTTTTTTGGTGCCCTATAAAATTATTTGTGCTGAAATAGAAATGAGACCTATTGAAAAGTGGCCTTGAACTTTAAACAGGGGTGTGAGTAGTCACAAATAAAAAGATCTGAAAAAAAGCTGAAGTGTTGAATAGGTCTGAAATAGAAAGAGCTCCCATACATTAGGTACAGAGGAAAGCCAAAATAAAATTTAAGTAAAATAAAATGAAATTAAGCTGAAAAAAAATAAATCTGAAATCAGCTAATAATCTGAACTCTCACACCCTGGTTTAAAGTTAAGGTCTGCAATATCAATTGTATTCCTAAAAGAGAATTGAATTATTGATAGAAACATCATAATTAAAAAAAAAGAAAGCATGATAAACATTAGTTACCTGCATCTGGTATTCTAAGACTGGTAGCTCCTCCTCAGAGGTGGGTCCAAACTGTCTCCTGACTGCAGAGTAGCGGACAGCAATTGAGATAGCTAGTCTAAGGTTACAGACTGCAATGGATGTGATTCCCACCCTTCCTCCTGATAATGCAGCCAAAGTAGCCCCAAATCTCTCCTTTGGATCCTGAAATAGATAATTGTTGTCTTCATTGATCCAAATAAGGGTGAATAGAATTTGATCATATTAGCAGCTTACTACCTCAACATAACATGTTTGAAAATACAGAAAGAGTTTCAATATTACACAAGAAACAAACATACATGAACATAAATTATGATTGCACTTTTCAGTGTATACTACAAAATTGAGAAAGAATGAGCCATAAGAATGGAAGTAGATTCATTGTAAAATAACGCGTCAAAATGTATATCAACGTCCAGCCTTAAGAAGCTCAAGCAAAGGTGAGGTTAAATAATGAACCACATGAGCCACAAACAGCATGTCTATTTGAATGGAAACCATTGCAATCAATGATATGTCACAGCTGAATACAATGCCATCACTCAATAAAACTAGCTTCAGCTTGATAGCTTAACCCTTATTAAACTGGGGGGGGTCAATTTGACCCTCCCTCAACAAATTTAATCACTACGCCATCGCGCAAAGTTTTTTGATCGCGACGCTCACTGACTTTTTACTTTCAAGTCTTGCACATTTTTTAGATCAAAATTGCGAAGCCCGGGGACGCGGTTGTGAAATTACCCAACATTTAGTGCATGTCAGACCCAAAATTGCTCAAAAACATGATTCTGTGTACAAAGTCAATGCAAATTTCTTTTTTTAAACTATAAATCATAGATGTATGATTATTTTTACTTTTGTTGGTTTAAATGGATTTATTTTATGCTTTTTATGATTGCCGAAGGGTCCCCGACAAAGTTCATTGAAAAAAACAATAAAAAAACAAAGGTTTGAAAAACAAAGAAATACATAAGAATTTAAAAAACAATTAAATACATAAGAAATTAATTACATTTTTGCAATTTTTTTTTAGAAATCTGTTAAAAATGTGATAATTGATACTCCAACCAAAAATTAGCATTCTACTAGCTATATATATTGAGGTAAAGGCAAAACATACACAAAAAACAAAATTTAAGGCAAATTTCATATGCTTATTTGCATAATTAATTAATTAAAAATATAAAGAATTAATAAAAAAAAAATTACCATACAGTCTTGTAGTTTACATCTGACTCTACGCACGTGACAATTTTCGCTGCAATCACGTGATCAGCCGCCGAGATCTGAGGGGGGGGGGGTCAAATTATATACTGGTCTGAAATAGACCAGATAAGATAGGGTTAAACTAACCTCAATAGGGGTAACATATTCTCCTTTCTCTGTTACATCACCAAGTCTATTCAATAAATTCTCTCTTGGTATCCTCACATTATGGAAGGCTACAAATCTATACAATCAAGAAATAAAGAAAGAAACCACCATAATAATAATAATAGAAGACAGATAATGCAGTGACCGATACAATAGTCTTGGACCAATAACCTTAGTGGTTTTTCATTAAAGTATTCAAAAGTTGTGCACAACTTACCGCACAACTGATGACCTACTCTTGATAGCAAAATTTTCATCAAGGTGTTTCAACAAAGACTGAATTTCTCTTGACAGTACAACAAATCTATGACATGTAATAGGCTTGGTATACATAGCTTTTTAAAGACAAGAGTTTCAAGCTAATCTGATTTCAAATGAGAATCAATATTATTTAGAACCTGATATCAACAATAAAAGGTTCATATCATTACATGTACCGGTATATCATTCATGCTTGAAACCTCTGGATTGAACCAATAATTCATCTACCTAGGATTACCTTATCAAAGTTACACAAACTAATACAGTTTACAATACTCCTGTATTAAAGACTTACTATCACTAGCAGAACATGATAACTACATCCCTATTTTCAACTTCTCCATGGTGTGTTTAATGAAAGTCTAGCTCTTTCAAATGAGTGATTTTTTATGTACCGGTATTTGTTACCAGATTTAGAAAAAATTGCAAAAAGAAACATTGATTTGGCAGGGACTCATGCTTATTTGTGGTCTGCACATAGATTAGAATATTTCCTCACAAGAAACTGATATGACCTGGCAGGAGGCTGGGAATGTTATGTATGTATGCATTGGTTAAGAAACACTCCTCTATGCTCAATTAAAAAAAAAACACATCAAAAATAGAGTGGGTGGGGCAATGTATTATAATAATGAATTGGAAGGAAAGAGGTATGCTACTTATAACTTGTCTCTTTTTTTGCCACAACCTTTATTTTTGGCCATCTGATTGATATTTCAAAAATACCCATATCTCCATAAAGATACAATTCAAAGGTTACAAACAGAAAGACAAGAGGCCCTGTACCATCCCCTGCTGCCTCTGTCAATGTAGACTCAAATATAACAATATCTACTGATTTCAAAGCAACTTTATATAAATTTCGCAGTCATAAAAAGTAAAATTGAAAACAAAACGCGTTTTCTTTTTTTCAGTGGAACCATATACATGTACTACAGACCTGAAGAATATTAATTTTTTCTCTTTAAAAAAAATCTTTATATATGTTTTACTTTACATTAAGGCAGGTAGAGCCAGTACATACCCATTGTCGAGGCCATTCTGGCCAAGCTTCTCACCCAAGTCACCGACCAAGATACCAGGTAAAGGTAGTAGGGTGTTTGAATCTCTGACAGGTACTACGAAGGAATTTAGGCCATGGCACTGACCATCTGGTGTATAAAGCTGGGCAAAGGCAATGGTATGAGTAGCTGACTTCCCTAGGATACCAACCCACACCTTGGTCGCCTCAAAGTCAGGAGTGTTGAGAACAAACTCCTAAAGGCAAGAATTAAATACATCAAAGGCCACCTCTGGTTATTCGTTTAAACTTGTAATGCATACAGAACTATGAAAGCCACCAAGCAACATGGTCTATGATATTCACAAATTACACACAAGAAAATTTAAATGAATTTATTATAGTTGTCTTTATTATTTATTGGGCAAATGAACATAATACACAGAATTCATAATAATTTAGAGAGCAAATTCATAATCAAGCAATTTTGGGGTAATTCTAAATGAATCATCAGATTTTACGATGTTACTTCCATCTATGAACATAAGTGTATAGGAAGCATGCATGGGATGTCAAGGTATCGTATATTTAAAAAAAAACAACATACAAATCAGTATGTTGCATGTAGGCAATCAAGGTACACAATACCAATATTTGGTGTTCTGGTATATCACTTTGATAGATGAAAAATCTGAAAATGATTTGACAATGGTAGGCCCTATATTCATATCAATGATTTTGAACCTTTACACACACAATTATCACCAAATAAACACAACAGTAGTTTCTTATCTTATTCCTGTTGACATTTTAAGTTCCTTTATCTATCTTTGGCATACATTTCCTTACCAAACACAACTCTTATCCAGCATAAGATGCTTCTCTCACCTTTGTACTTGGATCATAGATAGCTGTAGTACGCATCGCCTTGGTGTTTGTGCCATGGGATAGCTCTGTCAAGGAGAAGCAACCCATTGCCTTGAAAGGTGGTAAAGAAACATACAGATAAGTCAACTCTGTCAACATTAAATACAATGGTTTTCAATTTGGGTCAGTCATTGTCAATGCTACATGCATGTGTCAAAGCATTAACAGCTACAAAAAGTAAAAATAAAGAGGCAACAAAAATGACAGAAATATCACCACTGAGAAGAATTGCTTTGCCACAAAAACCAATACTGTGCATACAATTACAAAGAGTCAACGTTGAATGCTAATATGTTTTAAAGATATTGACTGTTGTGTTTCATATAATTCAATTTTAAAATATTAGAATAATCAGAATGGTTTGAATTTCACGTCAGATGCAAAATGAAGTCATGATTAATGGAAACTTGTAAAGCCTGGCTAACACCATTGTGTTTCAGCTGCATATTACTGTGTGAGCAGAAAGCAGAAATATCAAATATATTACACAGATAAATATTCTGTAGCAATCACACTTCAGCTTAAAACTCACTTGTAACTGACAAAGCGAAGTGATACGAGCTCAAAGGGAAGTCAATGTAAAGCAGAAATAATGCTGCTATAGCAAACTTAAGCTGCTTGCTGTTGCCACTCCTCTTTGATTGTATTTTGAAGCTTTCAGTCGCAGATGTTGGAAAAAATTTGAAAAAATCAAAGCAAGGTAGAATGCAGGGCCTCTACACTAATCTGCAAATTTATTTCAAATTAATTGAGAAGTTTTGGAATGCCTTCAGGCCATAAGCAGCTGAAACGTATGAGAGATAGGCTTATGGGAAATGCAAATTTTACCTCCAGTTTTTGAGACTTTTGTGCCAAGGCTTCATGTCGAGATGATCCAGAGTTTCGAAGTGTTTCACCAAACATCTGAAAGGTGAAATAAAAAGAAAACTGCCTTTAAAAATATGAGGAAAAAATTGTATTGAACTTAATGGTGAGGAAGCACAAAGTACAGAGCTCTAACTGTGTGTACTCACTTTTCAAAAATTGAGTCCATTCAGTTAATCTTTTCAGTTACTTAGTATTTCATGCTAATCCAACATCTATTCTAAATTCAAGAAAATGTCCTTACATTTAACAAGAAAAATCCCTAGAGCCTCACATTCAGCATCATATTGTTACATCAGTGCTTTCCATAATGTGTACACAAACATATTTACCTAAATAAATAACTCTAACATGTGACCTTAACCCTTCATCTGTCTCACAAAACAAAAGAACACACCACTATAATGACTGAACTATGACTTTTGGGTAAAAGATTCCCCTGGATACTTACAATTCTATTGAGGTTGAACTTAGCAAACAATCCCATATCATACATAACCAGAGCCTTTAGCAGCCAAGAATTCCCAAGAAAGTTACTTGACAGGGACTGTGGGAACCCATAAGCCAACAAGCGTTGAGCTCGTAGGAAAGTCACTTCTCTTGCTTTGGTGGTTGGTAATGGCTCCAGGGCATGTTGGAATAGAGGGTCTTTCTCCAGCGTCTTCCATACTTGGTACTGTTTAAAAGGGAAATACAGGGAAACATTCAATAATTACATGGTGGGGGAATTTTCTTTACTTGATTGCTAAGAAAGCATGAATGCTTGTAAGCAAGCAACCAGAGGACCGATGGCTTAAGGTCCCCCCGGAAGGACCTGGTAATGAGGATTAATGCCTTACCAAAGGGCACTAGCGCTAGCGCACCAAGTGGGAATCAAACCCAGTCACCGGAATACGAATCCCCCACTCTACAGACTGAGCTATCGTGCCTCCCATAATCTGATTATTCAATAATAATAATGGTGGATTCTTTTAAAGCACAAACATCCATCAGGCATGACGCTCATGGCGCTACATGTACAATCACAAAAAATTATAAGGACATAGATACAAATTGTCTTACACATTCAAAATACAACAATCAAACTTAATGATAGAGCTAAAATCTGGAGGAAACTTGAGACAGATATAACTTAGTTTGATTAGCATGAAGAAAGCACAAAGAAATGATTAAATTGTAGAGCTTCTCTAAGAAATTAGGATGATTTCTTTTAATTGCAACTATGTCACAACAGGAATTTTCACTTCCTGACATACAAATTAAGCAATAAAAAAGTGTCCTCTCACAAATTTCCAGGTTTACTGAAAGGAATACAATTACAGTTTGATTGTGAAATATAATAAACAACCTTTACTGAAATTTAAAAACAAAAACATGATTTATCTTCAGATATATGCAAACATCCACCGTCGTATATCTATTACCACTGTATTTTGCATGGTATGTGCACCCAAGTCAGAGCAATCCCTGTTCTCTGTGTGTACGCATATCAGCGCGATTCTAAGCACCTATGATACTCTGAATGTCTTCGCCTCCTGAAATTGCCATCATTCATTCACAGACTAAAGAGGTGACATGATTGATGTGTACAAATATCTGCATGGTTACTATGATTCAAGTTCTGAGCTTTTCTATCTGAGACGTGGTGGTAAAACACGTGGTCATTCCTGAAAGCTAGAGAAAAGATATTCGCGTATTGATGTGCATAAGTTTTTCTTTGCTAACCGAGTGATAGATGTGTGGAACAGTCTCCCTGAAGATGTAGTTACATGTACTGCTTGTTCAGTGATTGCTTTATAGAATAGACTGGATAAACATTGGAAGAAGATTGCCTATGACTTTAAATAATTTTTGTTTCTTGTGTGTTTTTTTACCCTAAAACTGCAGGAGATCTTGAAAATGCCCTAGATAAACTGCAGAGATGCATACTTGACATCAAACAGTGGATGACCGTAAACAAATTAAAGCTGAACGACACAAAAACTGAATTTTTCATAGCTACCTCCCCACACAATTTGAAGAAATTACCTGATATTCAACTTGAAATCGGTGATCTTCGCATTACTCCTTCGGAAAAAATTAAGAACCTAGGAGTATATTTTGATTTTTGACTATGAATGATCATATTTCCACTGTATGTTGTATCAGGGTGTTGTATTGTCACATATCATTTGAGGAACATAACTAGAATTCGTAGGTTTATTGATCAGTCAACTGCTAACCATGCCATACGCTCCCTTATCCTTTCTCGTCTTGATTTTTGTAATGGTCTACTGTCTTCAATACCATTGTCTCACATTAATGGTCTCCAGCACCTCCAGAATTGGGCTGCCCGTATCATTTTTGAAGACCGCCGTGACACACCTCCTGAACCCCTGTTATATAATTAACACTGGTTCCCGATTAGACAGCATATTATTTTTAAGTTACTACTCCTTGTACACAATCACTCTATAACCAAGCTCCAAAATACTTTTCTGATTGTTTAGAAATTTATGTCCCAGGTAGAAGAACTAGATCCTCTGAAGACCCACTTAAATTAACATATATATCCAACAAAAAGAAAACAGACTGGAGATAGAACATTCACTGTTGCATCCTCTATGGAATGGAACAAGCTCCCTCTTGCAATAAGACAATCCCCAACAATCAAGTCTTTTAAGAAGTCACTTAAAACTCTCTTGTTCTAGGCAATTGCCTTCATTTAATATGTCATTCTGATTTTGTTTGTATCTTTTATATGTTAATTGAAATTGTGAGCGCTTTGGGCCATTTGGGAAAAGCGCGATATAAATGTTGAGTATTTATTATTATTGAGTATTATTATTTCCTTGGAATTTTTCGCTATGATACCCCTGCCACCCCTCCATGCCAACATAAGTAGCGCATCTAATTTTATCTGAAGGAGAGCAGCAATAGACATTTCTACTTTGATCAATGAACAGGCTTAATCCTACAACATCGTTGGAGTAAACTAAACTAAACTAATATTAAAGAAAAAACTTATACTGGCGCAAACCTTACCTCTGCAAGACAAATGTTCACTAAAAAATCCAAATCAAAAAGGTGACAAAATATCTACTTCAGGTATTTCAGGTAATGATCATATAATGCAGCTTTTCTGGATTCAAAATCCCCAAATCGTGGGTAAAGTGAATAGATGTGCAGACATGTAGGGCACCTATCTTAATTGCAGTTAATCTAAAAATATTAAAAATTGACTGGCAGAGGTTTTCTTCCATGAAAAAAGGAGATTGTTGGGCAGTTTTAACATTATCATATGAAACATCATCAATGGATTTTTCTTGCACAATGGAAGAAAATCATGTTTGATCAGATTCAAATTTTAAGGGTAGGCCTGCAGACATCCCTGCCCACCCCCCCCCATGCAAATTAATAAGACATCGATTATTTTACCTGGAATCTCACAGCTTCCTCACCCTCGACTGCAACTTTCAGTTTTTTCCAATCAAAGGATGCTTTCTGCCTATAATTATCTAGCGGACCTGATGGGAAATCGTGCAAAATGTCCAATAAAGACTTCTTGTTCTCAGACGCGTCTACAACGACACCAGCGGAATGATCCATGTTGCTCGCCCAGACTTCCCCGAGGCCGTGCGTGAGGTATTACGGTACTCGTCCGCCGACTCTTTCAAGCTGTCCACAAGACGAGGTCGAATAATACCCACGCCAAAATCTCACACCCTATTTTATTAGGTTTAATTATCTCTTGTCTTTCCAATGATCACGGTACATGTGTTTAGCGTTATAGTAGACATATATATCATCTGAAACATCTCTCTCTCAACAGTCTCTGACAAGCTGGCGGCTCTCGAACGAAACCGATTGCGCAACACAAGAGCCTGTTTCACCTGGGTACGGTGGCAGTGGTGCATTGGCGTACGTACAGATTGGAAAGGGGAGGGGGGGGGGGGTATTTTCAGGACCAAGAAAAAAAGAGAAGAGGAAATAGAATAGAAAAGGATGAAATATCATAAGTTTTCTGAATATTATTTCAAACTATATCACATAAAATTGATAGTTTGTAATAAAAATGTCAACATTTTCCAGAGGATCCTGATTTGATCCCACTCTTGAAAATTTAAAGACACAATTTTAGTAATGAGTGTCATGATCACATTTTCAAGAGTGTGATCATGACAATTACTAAAATTTTATCTTTAAATTTCTTGTTATGCTTAATGATATTATAAATCTGAACGTTATACCTGAGAAGAGCACTCAGGACTAATGGAGTATTAAAGTTGCGTTATTTTTATTTCAAGATTTTTTCCAGATGTATTGCTCTGAATAACTTACTTTTAAAGAGGAGGGATTCTCCAAACTGCACCATTTGCAATAAAATGGAAGAAACGATAATTCATATATTTTGTGAATGTGAAAAACTCCATTATATAAATATTTGCGGAGTGTAATATAGACATAAGGGCTTGTCTAAATGTGATAAATTCTTGGGGATATGTGATGATTTATATTTATATAGATTTATTTGTTTCTATTATTTAAGTATCATATATACTTCTGTTCATTTCCAAATAACGTACCATCTATTATGAAATTTGATTTTTAGGTATTACTTATATGTACATATACTTGTAAATTTGCAATAACAGGGAAGAAACGATAATTCATATATTTTGTTAATGTGAAAAAGTTACTCCATTGTAGCAATATTTATGTAAAAAAAAAACAAAAAAAAACAACATAGTCCGAGTTACAACTTCTAACTGTGATAAAAATCTTGGGTACACGCACTGATAGATTTATATCTTATTTGTTTCTATTGTTAAAGTATTATATATGCTTATGTAAATATTCAAATAAATAACCCACTATCATATCGATTACTAAATATATTTTTTTTATCCAAATATATATGAAATTAAACAGAATATCATTTGACCCCCCCCAAAAAAAGAGAAGAAAAGTTGCCCCTTCATTTTGCAAAATGGAAATTTGAAATCTAATGTCCCTATGAATTATTACTACATGCACACATACGCGTACACACATGCACGCACACACACAAACATACATATATGTGTGGACATTACCTCAGAATTGGCATTTACGTGCTTAAAAAGAACTTCATTAGCTTTAATAATAAACAGTTTTCTTGTCAACAATGAGCTATGTTAAATTTATATTCAAGTATCCATGCGGTATCCTACACACCAGAGGCGTCGATCCGGGGGGGGGGGGGGGCAGGAGGCGATCGCCCCATCAAGGAAAATATGTGTGTGTGTGTGTGTGTGTGTGTGGGGTAAACATATCGGTTTGCCGCCCCCCCAATAAATTCCGCATGTGCAAACATGAAATAAGATTGTAATGTAAACACAAAATCAGCAAGCAAGATCGAGATACCACTCATTCTTTATTTAAAATGTCCGCTATTCCTTATTGGAAAAAAATTTCAGCTCGCGCTTCACTCTCGCATATAATTTCTGTAGCAAAACCCCTTACTTTTCATGATTGAATATGTGAATAGAATGTCCCGTGTTCAGTTCTACACCTCAAAAAACTCCCGCTTCGATTTGCAATAATCCTTGGTTGGATATAATTATATATATGGTTGGATATAATTATATATATTTATCAAAAGCGTCCATTAAACTCCCTTTTTTCAGATAGAAATATCAAAATTTTCAGCCCGCGCTTCGCGCTCGCATTATTATTGTAGTAAAACCCATACTTTTGATGTTTAAAGAGGTGAATAGAATGTCCGGTTTTCAGTTTTAAACCTCAAAAGAACTCCCGATTCGATTTGCAATAATCTTTTGTTGGATATATATATATATTTATTTTTATTAAAAGTGTCCATTAAACTCATTTTTTTCAGATCGAAATATCAAAATTTTCGGCTCGCGCTTCGCGTTCTTTGACCTTAAAATCATATTTTCATGTTTTACAACTAATGAATAAAGACTAAATAAATGAATAATGAATAGGAAAGGAAGAGGTTTTGTAGTTAAACAACACTTCGTCACGTGAGTATGCACATGATGAATTTATTGTTTGTATTGCTGATGTGGTTTACGGTACACCATGTGGAGTGTTATAGAAGCAGTGGATAGAAGAAGAGAAGGAAGTGGATAGGCGAGAAAGTGGAGATTTGAGAATAGAGTATTCTTTCTTGAGAATAGTCCTGAAAAGAAAGAATACTCTATTCTCAAATCTCCACTTTCTCGCCTATCCACTTCCTTCTCTTCTTCTATCCACTGCTTCTATAACACTCCACATGGTGTACCGTAAACCACATCAGCAATTGTACATGCCACCATGCAAACCTTCAAACAACATCCGAATTTATTGTTTGTAGATATTATCGAGACTACTTTAGGGCTTTTAATATCCATATCGTTTTTTTTTTGGTGTCATAATCATGTTATTCCTTTTCCATCATCATTATCATTCTTTCCACCACCACCACCACCACCGTCACCATTATTACCACCACCACCACCACCTAGTCTGCAGGCACAGACCCTCATTGGAACTTTGATCAACAAGTGTGCCTCCACGCGAAGACTAGCACATACGAAACTTGCTGTTCCGATACGAGAGAGCCTTCAGTACACAAGCATGAGTAGGCTGCACATTCAGACCCTCATTTCGAGTGAAGGGTTTGCCCAGCAGACTAACCACCACCATCATCATCATCATCATCATCATCATCATCATCATCATCATCATCATCATCATCATCACCATCTTTATCATCCTCATTTATCATTACCATTGTTTTTTTTTCTTGATTATATATTATAGCAAGTGTTGGCTTGTTAGATTTTTTCTTCTCTTTTTAATATTATACATATCCATTCTGCTCATAATATGATTAAATGGTTAATATATGTTTCAGTTTGTCATAGTTTTCAAGCATTTTTTTGTTGTTGCTTACAATGGCAATTTATCTTCTGCTACTAATTCTAAGCTAAATGATATATGCCTGAATTATTTTCAATATATGTATTTGTTATATCTATGTTATATTATATTGTTATGTAGAAGAAAATAAAATCAAATCAAAATTTGATCACATGGATTAGCAGCTTATTGTACAACATTAAAACATCGGGTGTTTTTTCTTCTTCTTTTTTATTTATTTTCCAATCTCATCAGAGTTGTTGATGTGTATAGCAGCAATATTACTATGCCTGGCTTCATGCTATGAACCATGCCCCAGAGAGTTCTTTGATTATAACATATACTCGATTTTGATGTCATTCTGTCCAAGATATGACACAACAGTCTTGCAGCATCTCTATTAGTTTTTTCCTAGAGTTTTCCCTCAGCGCTGAGAACATCAATGATGTATGTTCCCATCGCATAGACACCGAGTACGCTCTCTTTTCCCGAATCCTCAATCTGGTCTTCTGGGAGTATAAACCCGTACTTGTTGATATCACGAAGCTCCACAACATAAGAATAAGGTACATCTAAACCTCCTGCTGTCCTGTCATACTTGTTATATGGTGCATAACTCCACAACCGCGTAGCCAGGATTTCATTTTGGAGGGGGCGGTAAATGCACGCGAAGCGTGCCAACACTTACAGAGCGCGCGAAGCGCGCTCCCTAGGGAGTGGGTGCAGGGAGAAGCTTTTAGTGTTTCATAAATTAAAATGAAAAGGAGCCGTTTCTCTTGTCTCTAGTACCTCCAATTCGGTTGATTTTTAACCTTGTTTTCAAAAGTGATTGTGAACGCACAAAAAAGGTATACAATGGAGGAAATTAAAATGATAATAACTCCGCGCGAAGCGCGGAAGCTAAAGTGTTTTATCAATTTTTCTTGCCATAAAAAGGGTCCCGAGAAAAGGGTATTCTCAAAGATATATTGAAACTTTCTTTGGAAAGATCAGATTTGATTTAACAATTTAGCATCAGTGCATATTTTTAACTCGCAAAACAGAGGAGAAGATTGGTAGAGAAAGATATTCCTCCCCGCGCAGAGCAATGAAACTCTGAAATTTCAAAGGGCGGACGTTTCATCAAATGTAGATATCTCTAATACCCAATCGTCTCTAATTCAATTGATTTTAAAGATTATTGAACTTCATTACAAGGAAAATAGTGCGCATAAAGTTGAAACTTCTGTGATTTATTGAAATTATCTATCTATATAATAAAGGATGATTATTTTTTTGACTTATCCTGAAGCGCTTCATTTTGAATATAAAGAAACTTAAGTGTCATTCAAAATTTCAAACTGAGGGCGCAAAACAGGACAGGAGATGAATGTATACAGGGAAATGACATGAAGTTTAATACAATTTGATAAAAAAAAAATATTGTACTTTTTTATTTAATACGACACGAATTCCATACCTTCCTCTTTTTAAATTAGGAACCTGTTTGCCCCCAAATTATGGTTGTTTATAGTAATGAGCTGAAAAGCGGGAGAAGCTGACTTTATGGAGGTGACGGCAGAAACTGATATAAAGATTTTACCCGCTCGGAGCCGACCAGACCAGAAGTTGCGCGATCAATTGGAAAAAAAGATAACTTCATATATTTACTTCGGCCTAACCTTACTCAAATTCATGCCCCAATGTATACAATTTTAACTTTAACTGGCAAGAAGCACATAGCTGAGGTGGAAAAACAGGGTTAGAGAAAAGGTGGGGGAACAATGGAGAACTTCAATATTGTCATTTAACCGCGCGCAGCGCGGAAGCAAAATTCATATATGAATTTAGAGCAAGAAGAGTGAAGGAGTTTCTCTTTTGAGAAAAAATAAAGAATAAAAAGAAAAAAAAACACAAAGCTACCTTTCTTCCCTTTCCTCCCTTCCCTTTTCCTTTTCTCCTCTCTTTTTTCCCTTCTTTTTTTTCTTTTTGGGGACGTTTTTTTTTTTTGGGGGGCGACCGCCCCCACCGCCCCCCCCCCCTGGCTACGCGCCTGTTAAACTCCAGTCGATGCTTGCCCCACTAAATTCGTCTACAGACGTGACAGAGGGGAACAAATATGCGTAAGGTTTAATTGGAAATATGCATTATCAAGATCGCAGTTACAAATTTTATTTCATTCACTTGAATTAAACCCACAGACCACGTAGAGCAAGACCGTTAAAGTCTTAGATCATGAAACTAACTCGATCTTTCCAAGTTCTTTCAATGAACTTTCAAAGATCTCTGAGGTCTTTAACAATTTCTGATTGAGATGTCATTGGTCTTTGTATCCATGGGCTCTATCTTTTGAAACAGTTTAACAATAGTCTTTCAGCGGTCTGTCAGGAAATGTATCTTCTTTTAGGGTCTTTCGATAAATATGTTCACATGTTTTGTTTATTCTTTTCATTATCTTTCGACAGTCTGTCATTTTCTTTTCTTATCTTTTCTTTTTGCTGAGATTACTGAAAGACTAATGAGCGATCCCTGAAAGTTCATTGAAATACCAATGAAAGTCCCTGGACAGATTGCCGAAAGATTATTTTATTGCATTAAAAAATGTCTGAAAGACCATTTAAGTAATATTGACATAGTCGTTGAAAGGCCACTGTAGAGCTATACAAAGTTCAGCACGATATGAAGTATCAACAGTTTTTAAGAGATCCTTAGGCGATCTTGGTCCAGTGGTCTCTGTCAGTCTTTCCGGCAGTCATCCTGAATGATCTTTAAGAAGTCTCTGGCAGTAAGTCCGATCATGGAACTACTATATAGTTATTCCATTAATTTCTCAATAATTTTCATGATTTGTCCGTCAACTTCAAATGCCTAATTCATGTTCATAATGACTTTGTGATTTTGGTGGAATTTCGATTTTCATTTTTACAAGGATCGCCTTTCGTGGGTGTTTTTTTAGAGCCATTTCACATATACCTTAGTGATCTTGGAGGCTGCTGAAAGGTTTTGCCGATCTTCGGTATTTCGGTATAGTCTCCGTTCAATGGAATAGGGGGCCTTATATTAAAAAAATTGAAATTCCGATGCCTCTATAGTGATCTTAAGTGGACTATATACCCCTTTTGTAGGATAATGGTATTAACAAGTCATGTTCATCGGTGGACACTCGTTAAAATCAAGACCACACATTAATGTGTTTACTGACAAAGACGATTGTTCTAAAAAATTTTATAAGCCTTAACCAACGATTTAACATGTGATATCTTATTTTGATGAATGACTTTACAAGTCACGGACATTGGGATTTCTCCCGCCACATCACCATTCAGTGACTATAAGTAGTTCGTCGAAGTAATGTAAACATGTTTGTTCTGTTTCTTTGTTTTTCTTTGTAATATTAATGATATTTTAATTGTATATTTATTTCGTATTATGTATCTTAATTGTATATACATGTAATGTGATTTTAATATGTACGCACGGACGTTCAGAAGAACAGCCATTGGCTGAAGTTCGTTTACCGTGTTGAAATAAAATGAAGGGTTAACGAAAGATCGGTCTGTCGGTGTCGTTGTCGTAAGCATGTTGGTCTTGAGTGCGTTTGAGTATTAAAGGAGAATGAAACTATTGGAACAAGATAGCTTGTGTGAAAACAGAAAAATCAAAGAATAAGAACAAAGAAAGTTTGAGAAAAATCGGACAAATAATGAGAAAGTTATGAGCATTTGAATATTGCGATCACTAATGCTATGGAGATAGCAAATTGGCAATGCGACAAAGATGTGTGATGTCACTTGTGAACAACTCTCCCATTAGGCCTACTTTAGTATATATTTCACTTGAATTGCCTCTTTTATCACATCTATCCATAGATCATAATGTTCTTTCTACATGAGGGCATGTAATACATATTTTTAAGAATACATCATGGATAAAGAGTTTGTATCATCATAAGAAAAAGCAAAAAGAGACATTTTGAGGGTATTTTATAGTCCACCAAAAGGGAAAGTTGTTCATCAGTGACATCACATATCCTTGTCGCACTGCCAATGGGAGGATCTCCATAGCATTAGTGATTGCAATTCAAATGTTCATAACTTTCTCATTATTTGTCCGATTTTTCTCAAACTTTCTTTATTCTTATTCTTTGATTTTTCTGTATCTACACAAGCCTATTTGTTCCAAAGGTTTCATTCCCGTTCAAGTACGGTTGAGCATTCATTGATTAATACTCACATAATAACTCAGCTGTCGTTCCTACTTCATAGAAAGTATTGCTCTTGTAGCTAGCTATTGCATCTGCCATTACCTGTCCTGCCTCCAACTAATGAAAAACGAAGATGACAGAGATACAATTCAATGCACTGTGCAGAAAACCATCATATTTCATTATCTGTCTTTTCAGCCTAAATATTTGCGGACTCACCGTTTTGCAATTAAATTCAGTTCAATCCACACTAATTCAGATTTAATAATCTTTGATTAAAACTGTAAATGCATGAACAATATCAAAACAAATCCATGTCTTAGCTAAATAGGAATGGCTCAAAACCATCGTAGAACAAAATTTTGGTTATGCCACTGGGAATACTAAATTCCAAATTAACTATTATTCGGCAAAAAATGATGTTCATTTTAGTAAGCATATACTGAGAATAAACAGTTTTGTGGCCTCCCAGCGTCCTATAGTATATAGCATGGCAAGACAAAGGATATTGATTGATTGAATTTATTAACAAACTTCATTCACATGGCATGAATATTTTGTTTGAAAATATATACAATGGTAACATAAACAAAAACATTCATAACTGTATGTCGTGTGAATCAGTAATACATCAATACATAGATTTCCAATTATCATAAAGATATACATCTATATACAAAGAGAAATGACAAATTGAAATTTAACATAAAGAAGGTGCAGCATGATATAAGTTATCTAATTATCGAATACAAATCAGGAATAAATAAATGTAAAAAGGTTAGAGATATATCTTTGGTAATGGTGGCTTTGGTGGATTTTAAATAGCTTGAATGGAATTTAAAAAGAAAAATGTGCTTAATGTTAAAACCCGCCCCTTTATTTTATAATCGCTTTGAAGAACTTACAAAAATTATCAATTATGTTTTCATTATCAAGTTTCAATTTGTCTTCATTGCTAAGGTTCTTAAAATGTTTATACATTTCAGCTATTTTGTCAAAAAACACCACCTTTGTCAAAAAACCCACCTTTGTAAGAAAAACACCACCTTTGTAAAAAAAACACCACCTTTGTCAAAATACACCACCTTTAATTTGTTCAAAATACACCACCCTTTCAGTTGTGTGTACAAGGGAAGTGGGAGTTACTGTACCATTGGCTCACCATGTTCTTGAGGTTAGGAGGGTCTGGTGCGTCTCTAGAGTATGACCACGGTGTAACGATATACTGGGCATAACTGTGCCAGTCAATAAACCAAACGAAATCTTGGCCTTTATCCTTCTTATCGCGGAGAAATTCGACCACAGCTTCGACCTCCAATTCGGACATAGATCCTCTGCCTTGGTACAGATTGGAGCAAGGGTGAGAACTAGTTCCTTTACCTGAAAGGTTGATAGGTTTCAGACAAAAAATAATTGCATCAATGATCAATTTATTGGCTGCTCGTAAAGGGAAGCGATGACTTTTGCACCTCCTCTATCCCCCGGAGGGCCACTTACATTGGCGAGTGGATACCATGCGCGACCAAAAAAACACGTAAAAAGGATGTCTTTTTCACGATAGGGCACGTTACGTACGTAACGTGATAAGGGTGTCAAAAACACAAAAATAATGAAAAAAGGGTATCTATTTCGCTTGGAAAATTACGTGTTTAGGGTCAAATATGCGGGGATGATAAAACAAAATTAAAATGTTTTATAAAGGATGTCTTTTTTGCCCCAACACTACGTGTTTAGAGTCCTATTTGCGCGAGGTGTAGAAGGTGGGGTCGTACTAAACCAAATAAGGTAAAGCCGACAACCAAAGGACCCGTAACAATAAAACATTCCTGTACTTGTTTAGGGGTTCATTTCAGGGAATATTTGCCAAGAGTATCGTTTTGTTTCCAATACTTGTTAAGGGTATAGGGTTTCACACGCCAATACTTGTTAAGGGGTGCATTTTCAGAATATGGAAATTACGTGTTTAGGGTGCTTTTCGAGACCCCATGGTCGCGCATGGTATCCACTTGTGAATGGAAGTGGCCCCCCCGGGCTCTATCCCCAGCTAATTTCGATTGCAAATGATCATCTTCAAAAAATTGTATTTGAATGACTTTTCAAGAAGGAACAATAAAAGAGTGAGAAAAAATAGGCCTATGAATTTTGTATACTGACAACCTAAATGCATTTGTACATTCTATATAAGTACATTATGACTGAACTGATTTTCGATTATCATATAAAAAAAAACGCGACAGCTTTATTGGTCATTGAATTTATTTATATCCACTTATTAAAGAATACTTTGTCGGGGGGGGGGGGGTAGGCATCAGACTCTAAACTACCATTGCAAATTTTGACATTTCCTTAAACTGACAACGAAACAACGGGATGCAATTATTATACCTCTTAGCTCAAGGATTTATTTGAAAATCTTACCTCCCCATTCGTATGGCCAGTTTCTATTAGCATCAGTCCCTGTACAACCAGAAAATGCACTTTCCGCATTATTCGATCGAGTCTTGCGCCACATCCGCTCCTGAATAAAACAATTCAATTTAAAAAAAGTTGAAAACTAATATAATGAAAAAAAATTAACGAAAAAGACTTACTACTACTGCAATACCACCATTACCACTGCTACAACACCAACAACAACAACAACAACAACTACTACTACTACTACTACTACTACTACTACTACTACTACTACTACTACTACTACTACTACTACTACTACTACTACTACTACTACTACTACTACTACTACTACTACTACTACTACTACTACTTCTACTACTACTACTACTACTACTACCACTACTACTTCTACTACTTCCGCTCCTCAATAACATTGTACCACCATTACCACTGCTACAACACCACCACCAACAACAACAACAACAACTACTACTACTACTACTACTACTACTACTACTACTACTACTACTACTACTACTACTACTACTACTACTACTACTACTACTACTACTACTACTACTACTACTACTACTACTACTACTACTACTACTTCTACTACTTCCGCTCCTCAATAAAACAATTCAATTTAAAAAAGTTGAAAACTAATATAACTTAAAAAAATATTAACGAAAAAGACTTACTACTACAGCAATACCACCATTACCACTGCTACAACACCAACAACAACAACAACTACTACTACTACTACTACTACTACTACTACTACTACTACTACTACTACTACTACTACTACTACTACTACTACTACTACTACTACTACTACTACTACTACTACTACCACCACCACTACCACTACTGCTACTACTACTACTACTACTACTACTACTACTACTACTACTACTACTACTACTACTATACTACCACTACCACTACTGCTACTACTACTACTACTACTACTACTACTGCTACTACTACTACTACTACTACTACTACTACTACTACTACTACTACTACTACTACTACTACTACTACTACTACTACTACTACTACTACTACCACTACTACTACTACTACTACTACTACTACTATACTACCACTACTGCTACTACTACTACTACTATTACTACTACTACTTCTACTACTTCTACTACTCCCACTACTACTACTACTTCTACTATAATACTACTACTACTACTACTACTACTATACTACCACTACTGCTACTGCTACTACTACTACTACTACTACTACTACTACTACTACTACTACTTCTACTACTTCTACTACTCCCACTACTACTACTACTACTTCTACTACTATACTACTACTACTACTACTACTACTACTACTACTACTACTACTACTACTACTACTACTACTACTACTACTACTACTACTACTACTACTACTACTACGACAACGACGCCTGTTGATGACTGTATTTGTTATCATATGACAGCATATCGGGTAGCATTGCCAGATTTTTCTTTAACATCTGTTTCACAATTCACTTTGGTCCCTCATTTATTGCCATCGCAAAAAACTAACACGCTTATCATGAATTTATAGTCATCGTTTATTTTCATCCTCGTCAGTTTATCATTATCGTCGTCATTGTCATTATCGTTATCCCCATTCTCGACCTCTGTCTCCTCTAGCATTATAATAAGGTATCTTTATCATGGAACTATTATGTCGCTTCCGTATTTTGTTAAGAGAAAATGTTGTATTTCTATTCTCACTGATCGAAGTATCTTACCTTTGTCCATGTGTGGACATATCCATCTGGGTTGAGAGAAGGTACAATATACCAGTCAAATGTGTCAAGGAATCTCACTGCCGTAGATTCACCCGTCATGTAATCTTCAAGGAGCTTCAGGGAAAATTAAAAGACAATTGTGAAATTAAACCAATCGGTAGGTTTTGTGAGCAATAGGTAACTATGGAACTGTTCAACTCACGAGGTGTGGATTTAGACGAGTTTCTGCATGCTTACTAGTCCCACCGAAACACGACCCCCCATGGATCAGTTTCATAGAATGGTCGAATTCTTTTGGCTAAAATAATTCTTGAACACCGAAATATCGTTGACAATTGGATGATTTGGTCTTACTGTTTTGGTGATATAAATGAGTGTAGCGGGTGAAATCCATTCCCGAGCATGGATACCGGCCTCAAAGTAGACGCCCTTACGAATGCCTGCTGAACCTCCAGTTCCTCGTATCTATGAAAAATCAATTAGGAGATATACAAGACATCATTTACTATGTTACTAGATAAGGGCTTATTTGTCTAAAAACGCCAAACAGACTTTAATCATCTTGCAAAAACGTCACCACAGCAACCAATGATAACAAAAATTATGTACTCTGGAGTGATATAGGCTCTATAGTTATTACACTTTTAAAATACTAGTAATTTTACAAAGAAAAATCTTATATTTAAAGGATGTTCACCGACTGTCCTTAGCATTTAAAAAAAACACAACGATTTAACAAATTACACATAGTTTATGCAGTGATATGTAACATAGAATTACAAGTTAAATGTAAAACAAAGTAAAATATAATTGTGGTGATAACTGATAAAGGTCTGCAAGCGTAGACTATACTTTGTTATTACACGTGACTACTTGCATAGAGAAAGTTATGGCTGCTACCAAGATGACGCAGTAGTGATCATTGTTGTTGCATCTCAACTAATAAATGTCTGTTGTATATACGTTTAAAGAACTGCCTACTGGACTTTTGATTTATATAACCTAAGATCCAACCATGGTGTCAGATCCTGCATTATTATGCTGAGTAACCCACCGAGCTTTGAGATGGAGGAATCATTGAAATCAGGCCCTTCATTCCATTTTCTCCCTAACCCCCGTGAGGAGAGAGATGGTGAAAGACAAAGAGCTTATTGTATTCATGTGTATCAGTGAATGACCATTTCTGTATGTGTGATGTTATGTCCATAGAAGTTGGCTATGTCGTTGTATGGATTTGGAGTGCATGAATGTGCCTGGCCAAATTACAGTATGACGGACAGTTAGCGTGACGTTTATGGGACATGAACATTATATCTCAGTGAAAGTAGTAATAATTGAGCAAACATAATTGTTGGAAAGATACAAATACTTGCTAATTATTATACTGTTCATGAGTATATGCACAAGTGATATTGGTATGTTAAAGTTACTAAACTAAAAAGTAAGACAAAGTTACTAACATTAACGATACACAGAAACAAAGACAACAACAGACAAAATGACAAATCTAAGTCAACCTCCTCCACTTGACTTAAAGGGAAATATTTCCGAGAATTGGAAAAGATTCAAACAAAAATTCACTCTATACAATGTTGCCTCAGGAATGTCAGAAAAAGATGACAAGTCACAAACATCAATGCTTCTACACGTAATAGGTGATGCTGCCTTGGAATTGTATAATACATTTGTATTTGCCGAGGATGAGAGCATGAAGTCGTGCACAGTCGTGTGAGTTTTCTTCGTTGAAAGAGAGTCTTATACGGGACACGCGTTTCCGTTTTACACCCTGGCGAAGGCATTTTCCGGAAAAGTGGCCAAAAAGCGACTAGTGAAGAGTCTACACACGTCGCTGGTTGCATGCAGCGTGCGACCCAGGCGAGTCCGGATGATCCACCACCGCATGCAATTTGCACAGTTACTGATCAGAGCACAGAGCCCACAGAGTTCCTCATGTACAGAGAGAGCGGCAGTCAGGAGTGAAATCCGAATATGTTTTTGCAGTCGCGTTGTTTATGATAGTTTTTTTTTCTAAAAATAAACTATTAACTAAATGAATAGAATGACAGACAAAATCAAAATAAAACAGATACTTATAATGGAAAGACAAATTGAAGTTTGATGGATTGATCCACTTAGAAGCTGCCGAAAGACAGCCTGTAGAAGACTGATAAATAGATAGAGACAAGATAGATAGATAGATAGATAGAAATAGAGAGAGAGAGAGAGCTAGAGGTGGATAGATAGATAGAAAGAGAGAGAAAGAGGGAGAGATGGATGGATAGATAGATAAATAGAGAGAGGGGGAGAGACAGAGAGGTCGATATATAGAGGGAGAGGGGGAGAGAGAGAGAAGGATAGATAGATAGATAGATAGAGAGAGATGTTATAGATAGAAATATGGACGGACAAAGAGAGAGAGAAAAAAAAGACAGACAGATGCTAGAGAAGGAGAGAGATAGACAAATTAACAGATATATAGATAGATAGAGAGAAATAGAGAAAGACAGATGGATAGATAGAGATAGATAGATGAGAGATAGATAGATATATAAAGAGGGACAAAGAATATTAACAAATTAACAGATAGATAAGTTAAAAAATAGATAGATAAATAGATAGAGAGAATAAGAGAAAGACAGACAGATGGGTAGATAGATAGATAGAGAGATAGATATTAAATAGATAATTAAAGAATGAGAGAGACAGAGAAGATTATTAACAAATTAACAGATAGATAGATAGTGCATTCATGATAACCATTTCTTGTGTTGTAATATGACCCATTGGTCATATGACCCAATGGCAGACCACTAGGAAGCAGCTATGGGGCTGACTCCGGGGATGACTCCTCCCTACGATTTTCAAGTCGTGAAAAGAGAGATAAAATAAGAAAAGGAAAATGAATAATAAAATAAGAAAGGAGAAAATAGAGCAGAAAAAGAGGGTTTAGGGGCGTTTAACACTATATCACCCTATTATTCACGTGAGCTATATATATATATATATATATATATATATATATATATATATATATATATATATATATATATATACCTTGGTAACCTTGAGGTAGTTTGCCCCTCCCCCACCTATGCAGATTCTTGCATCTTATAATTCTCTATTGGATATTTAAATGGTTTGAATATTTATGGTACAGAGTGCATTTGTCAACCAGACTTTGTATTCAATTTAATATTATTATCTATTTACCCTTTGTCACTTAGATATGCCATTGATAATATTTTATGAGGTCGGCTACTTTTTTGACCAACAAGTTCTTTTTTCTTGCATTGCCTTTTGAAGTCTATACAGTCATGATAGTAAATATTTCTGAAATGAAATTGCTTACACATGCTTAATGTTTAGGGTAGCAGCGTTACATGTTTACATTGACTTAAATAGTTAGTTTTTATATATTTCAAACTCATTTGTCATAATAATTTTGTATTCCTTCTGTGACCAGGAGCTAACAAAGTCAAGAAATTTTATCTACGGAAGTGCTTAAAAGGTCATGTGAGCTCCGCCCCCCAGAAAAGATGTTTTGGAGGTCAAGCCTTAAATTTCACGCCCTGAATTCATACCTTAATTTGGGTAATTTTAGCTCTCGTGATTCCATTTATGTTCCAGTTTGGTTTCACGTACTGAAATTTCGTCAATAGCCTATTTTTTCACTGGAATCGTCATTCAAATTACCATCTTTTTACCGTGTGAAAAGGCGGTATGTAGAAGCAATGAATGGAATCGAATGCAACATTATACCTCCATCAATACCACTTTATCATCTCCATCTCCATAGGCGGATCCAGCTTTTGGCGTAAGGGGGGGGGGGTGCGTACTGCCGAGCGGCGCACATATTTTTGCACTTCACCGGCGCCATAAAATAAATGTTGAAAAAGGGGTAAAGTCTGACCCTGTCAAATGCTCTTTTCAAAATGTAGGATTTCCAGTCATGCCATTTTGCATGACGACACGCAGATAATATTTCCGGGGGGGGGGGGGGCAAAAGATTGGAACATATTTTTGAAAAAAAAACATTGGAGTAAACGGACCGAGCTGCTCAATGGGGCGATTTTTTTTACAAGTCTAATAAAAGTATTTTTTGCACATCTCACATTTGCAAGATTTTCATAGTTTTCATGAAATTTTAAGGAAGAAAATGTGTTTTCACAACAGCTGATCGGGAATTTGCCCCCCCCCCTCCCCCTTGGCTTGCTGCATACGACCATTCCCTTAAGTCCACTTAAAGATATCTCATTATAACGGAATATATACATCAATTTAAATATATAATCTTCCTAAAACATACATAGAGAGAGATTGAAAAACTTATTAAAGAAAGAAACAAGCAAAAAATAACACAAATTATGCATGTGATGTGCGATTTCAAAATCTCGTGTACTTACCCTTTTGTATATTAATTGAGATACAAGTTTTGTTTACTATATAATGTACAATGATACTACATCATTAATCATTTGGAATACATCGCCAATGCAGATTTATATATCATTCAATTTTCATGCACATGATGTAAAGGCATGTATACAGAATTTGGTAGGCCTATATGTAATATTGTGATGCTTTTCACAATATCTAATGCAATTTGTAATGATCAGTAATTTTTATCTAATTACTTTGATGAAACTGGACATAATGCTTATGAACTGAATTCAGAAAGAGATCCTTCAAGACAGAGCTTTGGAAATAGTTCTCCTGAGTGATCAGATGAATAATATTTAACTTAATGGAAGATGAAAATAAATCAAATTTTGTGGCGTAAACATTTAAACGTTAAAACAAAGGTATTGACAAACTATACATTGAAAATGATATTTAGTGGTTTAAGGTCTAACAAAATACGTCTGGTTGCGTTATTATACACTCCCGGTATTAGCAACCATCTGACCTTTTTTTTAAAGCATTGGAAAATAAGATCAAAATTAAAGGATTTGCTCTACACTTTTGTATGAATCTGGGATTGGGATTTTTAAATAACAAAGATTTCATGACATCTGTGGACAACTTCCCCGCCCCAGCCCACTCTGTAAGGGCATGCGATAAGCTTTGTTATTCGTTATGACCATTCAACAATAAAATGTATAACCAGGTGCCGCTGATCATTCTTGACCAGCGCCGATCGAGATTTGGTTGGCAATAGGCCCTTCTTCATTATTCTACCGGCGCCTATTTATTGGAACCTGGGGACGCTGATCATTCTTGACCGGCGCCGATTTAAATTTAGGTGGCGCTGGTTATTCTTGATCGGCGCCGGTTAAGACAAAGGCAGCGCCGATTTGTCTTGACCGGCGCCGATTTAGAACAAATAGTGCTGATTATTTTTACCGACGTCACGTAAGATTCAGGCAAGGGCAATTCACAATCGACTGGCGCCGATTTAGAACCAGGAGGTGCCGTTTGTTCTTGACTGGCGCCGATTTTTAACCAGGTGGTGCTGATTATTCTTGTCCGGCGCCGATTTAGATTAAGTTTGAGCTGATTATTCTTGATCGGCGCCGGTTAAGACTCATACAGCGCGATTTTTCTTGACTGGCGCCAATTTTTAACCAAATGGCGCTGATTATTCTTGTCCGGCGCCGATTTAGATTTAGGTGGCGCTGATTATTCTTGATTGGCGCAAGTGAGATGCAGGCAGCGCACTGCTACCGGCGAAGTCGTTGGGAAAAGGGTAGTTAAAAGAAAAGATAAGGAAGATAATATGATTGTGCTTTGCTGGGGAATAGTCTTTCCTTTACTTTTGCTAATATTATATCAGTGTATAATTTTTTTTTAAGACGCGCCTTTTCTTCCTTTTACTTTTCTTTATTTTGAGCGGGGGGGGGGGGGGCGTGCGCCCCCTGGATTCGTGACTGATCTCTGCCTCGCTCTTCTATCTGGATTTTGAGAAAGCCCCCTCCCCCACTATCTCTCTTTCTGATCCTCATTTGATTTCCACATGAAGCTTATTCACCATCTCCTTTCAGATTGAAAAACAAAATATCGATTTAGTCAACATTAGCTAGTACATACCAACCTCCTGAAACAAAACCATGGTATAGAATATAACAACTTATTGCAGAATTATACTTTAATAATCATTTATACAAGCATAGGTATGCATGGCGGAATAGCAGGTCAGAAACAAAGAGGCATTCCAGGCTGGAGGGATATGAAGTGGGATTTCAGGTATTGTAATTGTCACACCTCACAAATGAAGTCACAATTATTCAAATTGTCTGCTCCAAATATGTAAACAAAAGAATGACTTTGAGTACTGATGCAATGTGCAAGATGATAATCGCTGCAATTTACTACACTATTGTATACACATGTACAAAAAATGAAATGGGACCCTAAATAATGCAAAACTTTAACAAGTGCAATGCCTCTGGCGGTCTCACCTGCATCACGCGATTCAACATAGCAGCAGTGCTGACTTTGAAAACTACTGACTCGCAAAAGATGTTCAGTGATACTTGGTTACTCTTATTTCCATATTTCATGAACTAGACCAATACACTTACAGAGATGATGGTAATTCAACAAAAAAAAACCCAATGTGGCCAAAGTTCATTGACCTTACATGACCTTTGACCTTGATCATGTGACCTGAAACTAACACAGGATATTCAGTGATACTTGATTACTCTTATGTCCAAGTTTTATGAACTAGACCAACATACTTTCAAAGTTATGATGGAAATTCAACAAATACCCAAAATTTGGCCAAAGTTCATTGACCTTTGACCTTGGTCATGTGACCTTAAATGTGCACAGGATGTTTGGTGATACTTGATTACTATTATGTCCAAGTTTCATGAATTAGATCCATAAACTTTTAAGGTTATGATGGTAATTAAAGATACCCCCAAATTCGGCCACAGTTCATTGACCCTAAATGACTTTTGACCATGGTCATGTGACGTGAAACTTATGCAGGATGTTCGGTGATACTTGATTAACCTTATGGTCAAGTTTCATGAATTAGGTCCATATACTTTCTAAGTTATGATGACGCCGCCGTCAGAAAAGCCGCGCCTATAGTCTCACTCTGCTATGCAGCTGAGACAAAAATCATCTGATTCCAATAACATTTTCAGTGTTGCTTATTTAGTTTTACTTTGTTCATCTAAATCACATCATTTTCAGGCTAGAGTGGCCCTTTAAAGCTCAACATAAGCAGCTGCTATCAAGTCAATATAATTACATATGGAGAATGGACTACCAATTTCAAAATGCAGCATAATATTTTATTAACTTGCCAAGCAAAGCATTAATTCCAACCTTTTCATACTTCAGATGAGGCTAAACACAGTGACATCCTATTAAACAATTGTGCACCTGTTTACACCAATCATGCCAGATGCAGGATCAAGTGCACTTGTTTATCATAAGCTGACTGCCATTGAATGAACAGTAGGCCTACAGTCTGAAAGGTTTTAATCTCTAGTCTACATTACCAGTCAATTATGTTGATATTAGTAGACTGGGATACTATATTTTGTCAACACATTCTAACCTGGTTAACCAACATTGGTTTATGCCAAGCTTGTTAAACAATAATCATACTATTGTTGTACAATAATTCAATACCATAACAGGTTCATCAAAAGAATGGAACATTGCATGTTCAATTCATTAAAATTCTAAAGAAACAGTTATAGAAAATTAATCCCCATCTTGACTATTTCTGTGATAAATCCTATAAGTGCAAATTATACTTGATAAAAGTTTATAACTTTACTGTGATGTTTACAAAACTTTAAAAAATAATATTAGTAACTTTGATACCAAAGTAAATAGAAAGAAAATTCGATTAAATAAAAATCTCTGAAGATATCTTATTGCACAAATTTTGGAGATAATTATCAAAATACAATGTCATATTTTTTTAATGTGAGATCCAACAAAATGAAATAAGTACAAATAAAACAGGCCTCACTTATTACTTTTAGTTATTTGTTTCCCATTCTCTGAATTTTAAAAGCAAGAAGAAACAGATGCAAAGCTCATCCCCCCAAAAAAATCACACACACACAACAACAATAAAACCTAAAAACAAATATTGGATTGTTAAGTATATATGTACAATTAACTGATCTGTCAATACATGGGAATGTTTTTAATGCACTCAAGTATTCCCCCACCCTCCTTCTTTAGGTAAATCTGCAAGTTGTATAGCCCAACCATGTTTACAAGGCATGTGAGATAATAAATAGCAGATACTATTTCCATATCGCCATTCAATTCTACATATGTGTAGATCTACTAAACAATACTGATGTGGCCATCATAATATTAAAAATGATGGTTGCATTGCACTATGAGCAAACACATACTTATATACTGAGCTGATGCATCATCAATTTTCTTTCACAGCATTTCTTTTGTCCTTTTTTTTATTCTAATCTTCTAACTCACTTCCCTTCTAAATCATCACCAAATCAACATACTTAACACTGTAAAGTTCATAACCTTAACAGTAATATTACGCTTTGTTATTAAACTATTGATTTTCATCAACGGTATAGCAAGTAATCCTCTTTTCTCTATCTCAGTGCTTGGATTTTGTATTCTTTCATTCACGATTATTACACAGGAGCACATTAAAAAACATACTTTTTTAGTCATATGCTAAAGAGGGATTTGCAGTATGACTAAAACAAGTGTGACACTAGTCTAGATCTGGAGGTTAGTAGTATTTGTTCTGAAAATCAACACTCAATCATCTAGAATACACACCAATATAGCTGTTCTAATGAAATATGTAGGAGTGTTGATTTTGTGACATCAAAATATCAAAATGTCTTTCGCATTATATTCTTTGAATATATAATGTAAATATCCAAGACCGCAAAAGGGCAAATGGACATGAAAACTTAGAGATGAAATTGTGATAAACTATCAATTTTCATCCAAGTTTTAAACCTGAATGACCTTTTGACATTTATCAAATTTACCTGAAATTTCAACTCACATAACAGCTGATATTTGATCCTCCTTATATACAAGCTTTAATGCATATAAAAAGTTTAGATGACTTTTTTCAATATTAAAGAACAAATATCAAGATTAATGACCTAAAATGATCTTTGACTTTGATTTTGAAACATATTAATTTCTTATTATCACATATATCAGTAGATATATTCCAAAAAGCAACATGCAAAGCAGCTGTGAAATATACAAAACAAATTCACACACTCATTTGGGCAATTTAAACAGTTTTGATTCTCATGACTAGCAAACATGCATAGAGCACAATTTAATAAATTAGTTACTGTATTTTCAGTATCATACACAACATTACATGATCAATTTAAATAATTAGTTATCCTTTGCCTACAGTGATTACACATATTAAGCCGACAAGCATTAAACAATGAAGTAGTCAACATGACAACACAATTTTTTACATAATCTAATCAAGGATTAAAATTAGTCCTGGGCTCCGTAACACAAAGATTAGCGATCAATCGCTAAATCAACTGACCAATCATTATCAACGTTACACGCGCATTAGGTTTAAAATATTGACCAGGGACCAATTAGAGCGGTTTTTTCATATTTGCAATTCATCGCAAACCTTTGTGTTACGGAGCCCTGATCAAACAGTCTCTAAAGGAATGATATTGTTTCATAAAAATGAGAACACTACCCAAGTTTGGAATCACCAAAATAATTAACAATAAATCATAAAATTATACAAAGAATTATGAGATGTGCATAAACAAAGATATACAGAACTAAAATATATGTTTGGCCCATACATTGTATCAATTTTCTTCCCTCACACCATGAATGAGTGGGCTTTGAAGGGTACTGTTACTTTCATTCTTAACTTTTACTACAATGGCAAGTCCATCATTTCTAAAATGATTTGTCGTTGTCTTCTAGTTCATATAAATTGTTGGAATGCTCCCAAATTATCATACCTTGAGCAGTCCATATAGAGCAAAGATTGGATAACCTTCTCAAAGAAATAACAAGAATCTAAAATATTAAAATCATTTGTATTTCATCATAACCACAGCTAAATTTTCCCTTTGACAACAAGATATATGATTTCCTGCAGGGAAGGTATTCTGGACCTGGTATCCCAAAGCTCAGCAATTGAATGTACAACTGATTCTTTGGAAGGATTACACACAGTGATAAATGAAATCAGTTGTAAAAAGATAGGAAATCAATCACTGTTTAAAGCTTAGTGTCACTGGATCCTCATCCACCTTTGCGGACACTGTTGAAATTACAGGCACCAGCCATTCACAATCTTCCTAAATCCGATTGTCTTAATTTGATCTGGCATCATCAATTTTATGATTCATAGCTTTGCAGGAGGGACGGAACCAACGGCTGGTTTATCCAGGAATTCCTTCCACCAAGAAGGTCTCTCAAGGCAGTTCGGAGTCTGGAGGATGGCATTGTAAAGACGTTTGTAAACCTGAAAACAAAAGACAATAAATATTTATGATTCATAGCTTTGCAGGAAAGATAGAACCAACAGCTGGTTTATCAAGGAATTCCTCTTCCACCAAGAAGGTCTCTCAAGGCAGTTTGAAGTCTGGCGTTGTCAAGACATTTGTAAACCTAAAAACAAAATACATTTTAAAATGCATTTCAGTATGCAGCTTTCAATGCCACTTAAGAGTAATTTCTTCATGAATAATGGATGAATACTTTGAAATACTATCATACTTCAAAGGTTTAGTCATATTTTGTTTGGAGGAAGAGATAAACACAAAATATTGTGGGCCAGTTATCTTAAGATGGCAATTTATTTCAATAATGCAAATTGCTTAATTCAATTCAATTTCAATTTATTAGTCTATGATAATCGTAGAAACATTTCCTCCACTGGCTTTTGAAAAGAAACTTAACAAAAGTTGCACACATTGATATGACTATACATATTATTAATCAAATGAATTAAAAATTAAAGATTTTTTTGATTAACTGTAAACATTTGTGCTCCAGGGACCTGTTCCCCTAGAAATTCCAACCTGGGACTCCTTCACTCTTTTAAGATACCTAACTCTTAAAATTACCTTTACATAGTGAAAACAATAAAAAAGAAAATAATAAAACAAGAGCTTTAGAGGTGAATAATATCCAAACACAGTAAAATTAAACTAAACACACAAATATTAAACTTAATGGAAATCTAATTTCTTGTATACAAATAGAATTTAAAGAGATTGCATTATACCTGGCCATCTGCACATCCAATAGGTGAGTTGAGTACAAAATCAGGTGGAGCAAGAACATCAACCAAAGATACTGCATCATTCTTAACCTCAGTACAGAGATGAAGGATACCATCACGGATTAACCTAGCAGTCTCTGCCCCACAGAAATATCCTCCTGATTGGAAAACAAGGATTAGATGGTGATAACTGTAATCCAATCATGATAGCAACATGGCATAACAAGATAAAGGCTGTGAGGAGGGGTTGCATGTACCCCCAAATACAAATTTGGTCTCGCATAAAACAGAGAAAAATAAATAAAAAGTTTCTGAATAATTATCATTATCATGAAAATAAAGCCAACCTGGATATTGCGAATGATGGTAAATTGAGAGTGGAATTTGAAAAGATCTATTTTTCTTTCAACACTAAATTAACATTAATTAAGAAATAGGGGGTAATATGAAGAAGCACATCCTTGTTTCAATTCCTAGCCCGATGAACCTAAGGCTTTACCTAAACTATAATCAATGTAATACTTACTTGTTAACATATGGTGGAAGAGGCCAGAAATTCTGAGCAGGGGGCCGTTTCATAAAGCTGTTCGTAAGATAAGAGCGACTTTTAAGAACCACTGGTGAACCTTTCTTATGCGCTAAACCATCGCCAATGAATATACCATTTACCACAAGAAAGGATCACCAGTCGTTCTTAAAGTTGCTCTTAACTTATGAAGATCTTTATGAAACACCCACCCAGTCTGATATGTTGGACCCTATTCCATAGCCCCATGCTATCCTCCAAGGACTCCAGAGACCATACAGACAACAGATATTATGAAAGATAGCAGTCTCTACAAGATAAAGTGATCACATTTTGAATGGATCCTCCTACAATAGAAATAACTTCATGCAAACTCACCTTGATAAAGAGTGGCCATATGTTTCTCGAGACTCCAAAGACCATAGAGACTACAGAGTTTAGTGAGAACAGCAGTTTGCTCAGGTAACAGACCAGATTTTAGGTAATTCCAAAACTGATCATGAAATAACTTCACGCAAACTCACCTTGATAAAGAGTGGCCATATGTTTCTCAAGACTCCAAAGACCGTAGAGACTACAGAGTTTAGTGAGAACAGCAGTTTGCTCAGGTAACAGATCACCAGATTTTAGGTAATTCCAAAACTGATCAAGAAGTGTGTGCTAAATGGAAGATAAATTATTGCATAGTAGTGACAAATATGTGTAATACTAATAGACATTATTAACAAATTTATATGATCTTTAAGTAATTGTAAGGTCTTGGAATATTAACAATAAACAGAACATGGCCCATTCTCCAGGAATTGCACACACATATCCCTCATCCCCTCCCCCAGAGAAAAAAAGAAAAAAAAAATCAAATTGCTTTCATTCTAATCAGCGTATTGCAAAGTAGCAAAGAAAGAAGTTATGAAGTATGGCACAAACTAATAAGATTCCATTCTAATTTCAAAAGCAATATTTTCCAGCATCATCCCTGCAACATTTACGGTACACTTTCATGCCCACTCCCCCCACCCTTAATGTTAACTGCAAACTCAATCAAAAACTACTAATATACTTTCTACATCATATTTCATAAAGTCTTTAGAAATAGGAATCCCAGACAAGGGTAGTAGAGAGCAGGTGAAGGGAATCCCTAATATCCCAGAGTCTTCCTGGTATAAAGGACTGGTATGTGTACTTGGAACACTGCACTGGAAATTCTTCCTACCACTTTATACAATGTTCCTCATTTATATTGGACCTGCACCATGCCCCTTGGTTTCATCTTTAGGTAACTTAACAAAATATTAGCCACTTTTATATGTGACTTTCACTTAGAATCTTTAATCCTTTGCCGATACGGAAAGGAAAAAGTTATGTCGTGTACCACAAACATACATGTAGTTCAATTTCTTGATCAACTTGTGGTATAGTTTTACCTGTACCACTCTCAGCTATGTTGGTACCTCATGCATACTTCAATTTCTAGTTCAACTTGGGGATATAGTTTTACCTATACCACTCAGCTATGTTGGTACCTCATGCATACTTCAATTTCTTGTTCAACTTATGGTATAGTTTTACCTATACCACTCAGCTATGTTGGTATCTCATGCATACTTCAATTTCTTGTTCAACTTATGGTATAGTTTTACCTATACCACTCAGCTTTGTTGGTACCTCATGCATACTTTTCTTGTTCAACTTGTGGTACAATTTTACCTATACCACTCAATTATGTCAGGTACCACAAGCATAATACTATATGATAAATGATAATGATAAATGATATAATGAACCCCTGACCTCCCGGTTGTGAGGCTCTACCAACTGAGCCAACACACCAGGGGGGGGGGATAGTGATAGGATTTGTATCAGACTGAGCCCTACCTGCATAAAAGCCATTGCCAAGGTCCTACAGAAGTAGACTTGTGAGTCATTGCGTGCACTGAATGCATCTTTTCCATTCATGAGCTCATGTTGGAGCTTATTGGCACTCTCCTGAAGGAGATAGACGACTAGCCATCGGTATGCACTGATAATCACTGAACAGAATTGATATGAATAAAACAGAGGCCACGGAGGTTAAGAATCGCATGGTGGTGATCAAACAGATTGGGATAAATATTTATGTCCACCTACCATCCTTTCACAACAAAATAAGGATTATCTCAAGGGAAATAATGTAATATAATGCATTTAGTGAGCTTTTACATTCAATTTCACAATTACAACAGTTGGTAACGAACAAGTGGCACATACAGACTGCTTGGTAACTACACCTTAACCTTAATTATACGCACTCTGTACAAATTGAAATAGGTTGACTTAATGATGTTTCATTCCATTTGCACATGTGCTTCAAATCGTATGCACACAGCATACCTGAACCAGAGCACACTAATCTATATTTACTGCCGGACATGGAGGCAAGAAAAGATTAAAGTTTGTCTCTTAATCATCAGGACTACCACTATGATTACAATGTAATCTTGGCATACATAAAATTGTAACCCCTTCCTTGGGGGCATTTCATGAAAGTTGCTTGCACCAGGCTCTCTCTTTATTACGGCCCATGTAAATGTCTTTTATATAAACTGTCCATGAATTAAAACTAGCCACACTTTAAATCTTCATAAAACAATGCCTGTTTAAAAAACATCACCAGATCAGATCTGTACTCAAAATGTAACAACATTCATCATAATAGGCATTTTTATTTGGAGAGGGGGGTGGGGTGGGGGAAATTTACATTGTTATGTGAAAAGAATGTAAAACCATGTAAAAATCTTACCTTGGGGTTTAATTACATCTTCTAGCTTGTGCACTGTAAACCTCTGCTTGATGATATCAAACATGGAGTCCAGAAAATCAACCGTACCAATGGGAGAAGATATGGTCTCACCTGCAATAAGAATAAAAGAAGATAAGTATGTATAATGAAAAAGGGGATCAGAGGCCCATTGCTTAAAGAGTTTCAATCAATCGCAACTCTAAATATCATGCGCAACTTGATTTTCAACCAATCAACAGTGCGCATTTGGGACTTGCGATTGATATTTTGACTTGCGTTTAAATGCAACTCTTTCTGCAACGGACCCCTGGTCAGTGTTAAACTCTGTCAAAAGCCACTGTACATAACTCCGCAAATATGAGCAACTTTAAACAACAACCATGCATAAATGTTCTGAAATTCGAAAAAAAAAATGGCTATGATATAGTTCCTAAAATACTTTTGTTCTGGGCAACATGATGGCAACCTAGTGCTGGCAAAAGGACCTAATCGTATGTGGAAGTGACAGTATGCTATAACACTGAATCCTACAACAGGTGTGCTATACATGTAAATAAATGTAATGCACTTTGATAATCATTATACCAACCTCTTCTTTTAGCAGCAGATAGAGCTAATAAGTAGTTACTTGTCTGTTGGAGCAAGACATTGTTGTCTCCCTCATACGTACATGTAGGATCATTGTCGTCTCGTAAAACACCAAACCTGTTCACTGTAAGAAGATACAGATGTGTGTAAGTAAATATTAACAGAAAATGGATAACAAATGTAGCACACAAATGAAACTGAAAGTAGAAACCATTGGTTTATTTTCAAAACATGTCTCCATTGTGCAAATCTATATATTTTTCAATACTCTTACTCTTATTTATTTCAACATGCATAATAGCATGTTTTCTTGCCTAGACGTTGTGAAGAAATCACACAAAGTATGTTTGCATACCATCATTTTTATATTGTTTCAATCAAGATTGTGGATTCAGTTCTCATTTTGATTACAATCTTCTTTTTAAACCATAATATAAAAACAACAGCTCGTTGATCATTTGGACTGGCCCAGGTAATGAATGTTCAAATACACACATAAAGAAATATGTACATAAATTCCTGCAATCTGATTCTGCATTTGCTGAAGGATGCTCTTTAGCCTTTGAACAAGTAAGTCAAGTGCTTTCTGTAGTTCATTTTTCCTTGTAAGGATTATCAAGATCTATGTACCAATAGAAAGCCCTTCTCACTATCTTTGCAAGTGAGTAGACAGAAGTTTTGCCCGTGAAACCATAAACAAATTAAAGGGCTAAACTTTCGTGGAAATGTCAGAAGAAATAAATACCATTAAAAAAGTTTTGTAAACATGAGAACACCATTAGTCCAATCAAATAATACCTGATAAGAAAGATAGCTACACAACAATTTGTTTCAAAATGTTTTATTGTATTTGAAATTACATCCTTCCAAGTAACATGTTTTATTTGCTGAAGAAGAGCTCACCCCTGGTATAAGACAACACAAAGGGGATTTCATGTCAATAAACAAATGGTCACCTTACCCCACAAGTATCCATGACCTCCGCATGCCTCCCTGCATTCCTGTATACAGTCCCTTGCTAACCAGCTACTAAGAGGTTTAGAGGCACTAGACAATGCATGCATCTCCTTCCCCAGCTCTGCCTGAAAACATAAATACCAAAGAAATCACTCATATTTTGGTGGTAGGTGGTGGTACTGGCATACTTCCCCTCAAAACTGCATTGAAAACGGGTGAATTGCATTGCTCTACATATCTCTTCCCCATTTGGTATGGGCATCATACATGTTTTCCAAAATGTCTAGCTGGTTTAACCCCACTGTATCTTGATATTTATTCTCCTAGGAGGTTTTCCAAATTTTATTTTTACAATTTACTTGGAAGTAGTTCTGTCATCCCATTATAAACCACTAGGTTACAAGATAGTAAACTCTCATTACCAGGAAAAGAAATTCTGGATAAATATGCCCATGACCTAGACATGTGGATTTGTACACAGGACAGTTTTGCACAGGGTATGGACAGATCACAGTTGTAAAATATCAGTACTCTGGTCATTGGAATTTCTCCCTAATCTGTAGGATAGTGTACATATTTCAAGACTCCAGCAAATTAAAGAGCTGTGAATATTACTATTTCACTTTACAGTTGATTTTCGTACTTAACAGTGAACTAGAGTACATGTACATATACATTTACTTCATTCCTTTGGCCCTTTGGGAGTAATCTGGCTAAAAACCATTGCACATTCAACGCCGCATTAATATTGCACATCATACCTGTCTTTCACTCTTGTCTCCAAGCATGAGGGATACCTGACATTCCACCAAGTGCTTGAATAATTTATCAGAGAAATGATGCAGTACAAAAGCAGCAGCCACATATGGTAACAGCCGCCATTGCTATAAACAAGAGAAGTATCAAAGCTTTATAAGATTAAGAATAAACAAATGGTAACATAACCAATGATTTGTATACTCCTGTTTGTTGGTTGACTGAAGGCCATAACTGAGATAGAATCTAATGACACTAAGGGCTCATATATATATGTAAAAACCAGTTTATAAAGTTACTTTTCAGAAATTCATAGAGTACACTTTACTATGGACTACTGTAATATTTGCAATTTACTAATAAAAGTAGTTTAGTTGTCGTAGGACTAAACCTGTGCCAAATCAGGAATAATGAACATATCTCCACGCTGACCTACACATATCTTGCATTTTGCTTTGCAGGTATGATGAATTGTCAAGTCCCATATAGATAGCCTTTTTCTACAGCTAAAACTAAGGCAACAATGTAATATAAATAGTAAATACTCCTCACCTGCATCTGGTATTCTAAGACTGGTAGCTCCTCCTCAGAGGTGGGTCCAAACTGTCTCCTGACTGCAGAGTAGCGGACAGCAATAGTAATGGCAAGCTTCAGGTTTCCTAGACCAATGTTTGTAATACCAACACGTCCTGATGACAGAGCACCCATGGATGCACCAAACCTTTTGTTTGGATCCTAAGAAATACAAGATTTACACCAGTATCCTGATTACTGAGGAAATTAAAGACTGCCATGCCTGTTATCCCCACCCCCATACCCAGGCCCCATAGCAATGGGATTATTGTCTCATCACATCATAATATCAAGACTAATACAAAATGTTTCCCTACATATAACATTACATTTAAGTTCCAACAAATCTTATAATAGGAAATTATCCTGGAGTATAAAAGACTTGTTACCGTTAATTCTTCCTCTAAGCTATTAATTCAAATACAGCATCAGCTTCTTTATTTGCTTTTACCCTTTAGGCAACTTGCTTCCCTTCCATATATACAGGTTGTTTTATACAGGTTTTTTTTTCTTCTACTATATAGTCTTCTGTTTTTTCCCCTCACACCCAGCGGATTACAATATCAGTTACACCATATGTATATATATATATTTTTCATATACATTCCTTTTTGGATATATTTATATACTTTTATACTTACAGATTTATTTTTATACTTACTTTCTTTAGTTTGTTTAATGCTCTATCATACATACTTATGTCTTTTGCACATTATCATTTGTTCCCCATTCTTTCCCTTTTCCCCACTCTTTTGCACCAGTTTATTATGCCTTTCTTTGTTACCTGTTTGACCCACCTCTCAATAATTCTCTTGTTATTCATCTCTTCCTCAATACCCTCTATCACTGTTTTGTTCCAGATCCTGTTTGATGTTGCCTGCCTCATATCTTAATCCAGCTTGGCTTGAGGTCTTTCTTTGGCCTTACTTACACTAACTTCCCTTTGTGTCTGCCTTCTCCTTTTCTTTCATCCCCTTCATTAACCTGATTGGTCATCTCTTCTCACTAATGCCCCTTTTGTCTCCTTGTTTCTAGTGTTGCTGTTGAATGTCTGTGGTCTATATTATGGTTGTTCCACTTTATATGTTTGTCATTTGCCTCCGACAAAGATTCTGCTAGGATCGAAAGCTTAGGCCCCTTTTGACTCTCTAATTCAAATAAAAGGTAAACCTTCCAACACATTTGATTTAAATTTTAAGTGTCACTAGGTAGTTTTTGGTGGTGGATATTTTATCACTCGACAACTTACCAAAGGGGTTCTTTCTTTTAAAAGGTTAAAGATATCATGTTTCTATACACTGTATTGTAGCTGCAGCATTTTTTATTTGTCAATGGATAAATTGTGCAAGAGTGATATTGCATTGAGTGCTGGTAGGAAATATTGGAGGGACAGTTCTGACAGGTGTTAGTGAAAACACTGTATACAGTGCATTAGGTGATTTCTGTGTTCATTATTTTACCTTAAATGGAGTGACAAATTGTCCGCTCTCTGTCACGTCTCCTGTTCTGTTTATCAGGTTTTCTCTTGGAATGCGAACGTTGTGGAATGATACAAAACTGAAATGAGAGATGAGGATAGAGTAAGGGAGGAATATAAAAGCAATGATTGAACAACTATATCACGAGATCTCACATGAATCCAATTTTATAATAGAATTGCTGGCTTGCAATAATCATACTGTAGGAGTTCAGTGACTTATATAATTACCCACACTGCCGGCAGCTCATCTTAACAATCAATGCCTGTGCTCTTTACTAGAGGCCTATAGAAATTACGAGTGTCATAGATCCTTCAATCCATCAGTTAGGGATCTGCGTGATGCCCAAAACCAACTAGAGAGTGTTAAAAAAGAGAGTCAAGTCAGAAGGATTACTTACCCATTATCAAGCCCATGAAGTCCCAGCTTCTCTCCAAGGTCCCCTACCATCACCCCAGGGAGTGGTAGAAGTGTCTTTGGATCCCTTATAGGTACTATAAATGAGTTCAGGCCATGACAGGTGCCATCAGGGGTGTAGAGCTGGGCATAGACGATAGCATGGGTAGCAGATTTGCCAAGGATACCAACCCACACCTTGGCGGCCTCTATGTCTGGTGTATTCACAACAAACTCCTATGGGACAGATAGCACGCAAATATCACCAATTTAATCTTTGTGTAGCAGTTGAATCATATATTTAAGGCGCTTGAAAAGTCTATGCCACATCTGTTAGTAAGAATCCAGCGACATAAAGGTGGTCTGCGTCTTCTCAGAGTGACTTTTCCCGCATCCCCTAAAAGTGCATGATGAAATACCTTGCCTTGTGTTGCAAATGCAGAATGCAAAAGGATTTCCTTTTTTAGTTTTAAACTTAAACACCAACTTTGGTAAAAGCGTAAATCCAACGTCATAGTGTATTAAAGCACGACGAATGATTGCGCCTCCTCTTTTTAACGTAGAAATTAATTTTTTTTTTACTTTGAATAGGAAAATACTTGTATTCACTAAATATTTGTGTGTTGACATGAACTACACATAGTATGGCAGGCTAATTTAAGATTATGTCAAGTTTACCAAACTTTGTTTCAATTTTTTTAATCAAAAGGAAAACAGTATGGAAAAATCAACACAAACTTGATGTGCTTTACAAACTTGAAAGCAGAGTTTATACATTTGTCATATCTCATGGAATATCTTGCTCAAGTTTGCTTAATAATAATCAGTCTCAATTAGCTTGCTTGACACAAGCTTACTTTAGCCTAGAAGAAAATCTAGCTTTATCAGCTCTTTTATCTTTGATCAATTAATGATGCCCTTTGATCATTTATCAGACAAGTATTAACAAACAGTGTACAGTCTGACTCTCGTCTATTCTATCAATGCAAATTTCAGCATGTATAAAAAGCTGAAAATGGGGGATTACATTATAAAGTCATGATAAGGACCTTTTGCATTTCTTCTTTGGTGATAGCCATTTTTGACCTATTTTCGCTTAGCAACAAATTCAATAAATTTTGAACACCATATCCCCAGTCAACCCTAAATCAGCCCTAGATCTGCCCCTTCACAAGACTACAGGGATATGTAAATGCACCTGCATTATTATTATTATATATATCTTTCAAAACTTATTTTATTTAGCGGTGCACTTTCAGTGGAAGTCACAAAAATTCTGGTCTCAAGATAAGCTAAGATAACTGTGTGTATGCCATTTCTGTACGTGACAAAAAAAATAATAGACCCGTTTATCCCTAATGCTTCATGCAAAAGTTAATACATGTACAAAGCCTCGACTTGAGTGAAGACACTGGCGTAAATCCAAGCGGTTAAGCTGTTGTTCAGGGGGATTATCTATCGTTTCATCTCACCACTTGAATAGTATGATGTCATGGATTGACACCCAGGAGTGAGGATACATCACATTATGTACTAATGTGCATGCACCCTTATTTGCTGTAATCTTCAGAGGGCTCTGCAGCCTATCTCGAAGATGAAATTATAAAAAGAATTAATATAGTAGATTTGACATGCAAAAATAGATTCAAATCACGAACCATATTTGGTTTTCAAAGAACAGTATATATGTCATCCCCCCTGTATATCACCATACAATACGTACCTGTGTGCTTGGGTCATATTTTGCTGTTGTTCTCATGGCTCTTGTGTTAGACCCATGTGCCAACTCAGTCAAAGCAAAGCAACCCATTATCTGAGTGAATAATAAAACAAAGGTATCAGTAAAACTAAAATCCAGCTGAATGATTCATATCCAATGTAAACTTACATAAATTTTAATTTCATGGTATCAAAGAGTTTTTTTCTTTGTGAATGCATTGGTAAGTGCAATATTTCTTAGAGTCATACCTGTAATGATTGATCAGTAATAGTGTATAAAGTAACACTTATGTATTTCAAGAAGCCTTCTGACAGTATGGAATGATAAAATAACCTTGAATGAAAGATAATCTCAGCCTTCTTACATTATGTTTGTTGCAAAGATGCAACTCCAACTTTTTCCTTTAATCATTAAATCCCCTTGGTTCGCATCCTCTTATTTCAAAACAGACAACACCAGGCATCTCAAATGTAGTTGCCAAATTCTAGGATGGCAGTAAAAGACAATGGGACACTGCATTTTTATTAGCATCTACTTGAGTTTGAGGGGTTTTCCTGAGAAATGAAATACACCTTTAGTGCCTGATATTTCTCATATGTAATTTTACCAGATACCTAATTTTCTCCTTCTTCATACGACTCACCTCTAATGCCTCGCTCTGTGTGACAATGTCTTCATACTTCATGGAACCACTGGCTCTCAATGTCTGCCCAAACAACTGAAAAATACACATTAATATATCACAAGAATCAGATTTATAGACATGGACATTTTAATTTCCACATTGAATCATAATCTGAATAAAAAAGTATAAAATTTCTATTCAGAATCAAACCCCTGGAAAAATATGGCCTGCTTTAAACATTTAATAATTTCTTTATTAAGATTGTATGGAGTTAAACTATGTGTGCAGAATACCTTATTGGATACTGCAGTTTGGCCCTTACTAGGGCTTTGACACATGCTACCACGTGTGGGCAGTGACAACCAAATGTTCTGATCAGATCCAGCTTTGGGGCCTTGGGGTCATTGAGCAATAACTCTACCCTCTGATTCTCTGTCTGATTGGAATGTTCTGGCATCTGAAAAGGTACCATGGTGAAAAGAATATAAATGTAAAATCAACTGCAAACACTTACATTTTTGTTCAGGTTAAACTTGGTAGCCAGTGCTGCATCATAAAGCATTACAGCATTGTTGAACCAGCTGATGGTGTCTGGATTAGCTAGGATGCCTTCCATGGAGAGGAAGTTGTAGCGGATCAGCTGCTTCACTTGACGGAAGACAAGGGCTCTGGATTCCTCCATTGTCAGTGGTCGTTGACTGTGTTGGAAGAGTGGGTCCTTCTCCAGTGTTTTCCATATCTTGTACTAGAAGCAGGAAACAAATGAAAAGTCTTGCTTGAAGGATGTACTTAAAACTATAAACAGAGACTTTCATCGGGAAAGGGCAGTACAGACAACACAGAATGAAACATGTCAGACCAGATTTATTGGTAAACTTTGACGGCTTGGTTGGTAGGCACGAGGGCTACGTATGTTCTTATTCCTATCGATCTAATTGACTGAGCATTGCAATGGAAAGGGAGATTTTACTCTTGACCAAAGGTGTGCATGTCTTGATCTTAAGATTTGTTGGATATTGAAATAAAAAAGTTAGGAAAATTGTCAGTTCTGGATACTAAAATCTACAACATATCATTGGCTCCTAAATTGGTTTTGCATATTGAGCTATTAACAAAGATGTGCAGGTCATTATTTTACAAAAATTACAAAAAATAAAACTTAAGTCAATCTCTGATTGTTGAAAATTATCAATGTAATGTTCATTTGATATTTCAGGTATTTATTCAACTCAACTTTTAGACAGCTGAACTTTGTCTGTCTGGAGGAGTTTTTAAACATCATTTAATTCATTAAAAAAAAAAAGCTAACCATCTTACACACAGTGTGATAGACCTATGCCCCATAGGCTAAATGTACATGTATTATTATCCTCCCCCCAACAAAAAAGGTGGTTTTGATATCATTCTTATCATGAACAATTCTCACTCAATATTTTTGCAAAGTAAATCTCTAACTTCTAAATGCAGAGAAAACCCACAACTGTTTGGAATTTTGGAGTTATTTTTTATTTAATTTCATATTATCCTATAATAAAATTAATACGAACATATCTTAGAAATTGCTGCACATGAAAACTGAAATACTATTTTTTGCATTATAAATCGGGCGGTGAAATCGAGAGGTGTTTGGAAAACACAGCAGAATTTTCGTGAGTTTTGTGATATTTTTCTTTTTGGTGAAGCCAATGTTTAGAATATTTACCACAAATTGGTGATAACTTGTTCAAATATTAAAAGTGGAATAGTTTTTATTGTTTGAAAAAAAGTGCGTAGCTTTAAGTTTAACGTTAGGTCCCGGGACCGTCCCCCCATCAATCTGTTAGGAGTATGGTCAGTTCCCCAATCCCATGTCTGCGCGGTCTCCCAAGTCTGCGCACCCGCGCGATTCTAGTAAAAGAAGATATGCAACGAGCACTAAGTTTACACATGCAATACACAGACAAGTATTCATAAAAAATCCGACTCAAAATGGTGGAAAAATAATGATTTCAGGGCATTTCATGTGACGGCCTCAAAATACAAAGTTTTGTCATCAAAATCTCTGAATCGTGTGCAAAGTGAATGAGTGCGCAGCTGGTGGGGTACCATTTTTTTTTCAACCTGACAATGACTACCGAGGTTTTTCCAAGAAAATCCTATATTTTTTTTCATTTTTAATGAGAAATTTGGTACACTTACTCTCAATAATATAAGGAACATTATTAACCAAAAGATTTTGTGAAATAAGAAGAAATTCATTTTAAATCTGAACTCAAATTATTAGGTGCGCAGACAAGCTTCAACTAGCTTATTCTTTATTGAAGTTGAATTGACTTCGTAATTTCTAATTTCCACTCACATGATAACGAATACAATCTTCTCCTTCAAATGCAACCTTAAGTGACTTCCAATCAAACGAAGCATTATTCCGGTAAAGATCAAGAGGTCCTGCTGGTAAGTCTGGTAAAACATCGAAGATACGCGTTTGTTCAGCATTCTCATGGCCATCATCATTTCCCGACAGAATCTGGTCCGCTACTCTCGGGGCATTTTGTGGTGAAGAATCGCCTGCTCCAGCCCTTTCTTGAACGAGCTTGTCGAGTAATCTGACTTTCGACATTTTATCGGTCATTTAAAACTGCTATTAAAGGAAAATCAATCTGATCCTGTAAATACAATCAGCGGATGCAACAGATAGGCCTAGGTGTAATTGCAAATAAAAACCGCAATGTTTCATGTGGATCTGTACCTCGACTCGAGCGAAGTTCGTGCAGGCTCCACTCAACTTAGCTACCGTATCGTACCGCACTACAAGAACGGTCGACTGTATTTATAGCTACGAGTATGAACACAATAAAAAATACCGTGTCAATGATTAGTTTATAAATTATATTATCTTTGCGTTACAAGACCCAGAAGTGGAAAACTTCAAAGAGATATAATAAAGAGCAAACTATTGCGTCCGAGGTTTTTTTTTGGGGGGGGGGCACATTTTCCGAGGAAAATTTGAGAAGCAAAAAAGTCTTTATTTTCAAACGGGGGGGGGGGGGCACACTTCTGTTTTAAATAATGGAATTTTTACATTAAAATTTTAATTGCACCTCTCAAAGGGGAAATGGGCCGGCTTTGCCCCCCCACCGGATCCGCCGCAGTGGTCATTTCATATTTGATGGCCCCTGGGGCTTAAATTCAGACATACATCACAAACAACAATGGCAAAGATTGGCATAAAAATAAAGGTGAGTCCACCACAATTTTATTTTTATTTAAATCAATAAAGAAAAATCAAACAAGCATAAATAATCAATCTCGAGTTTGTTTACAGAGGATATATAGGCCAAGGTCAGGGGGGGGGGGGGGCTTGTGTCCCCACTTTCTGAAGCACTGAAATGTGTCCCTTTCTACCCAAGAATATATACCACCTTTGATATTAAATGAAATGAAGAGAATATTGAATTGTTTTCATCACCTTTGCTGTAATTGTTAACCCATATGCTGTCATTTTCATTGTCGGAGTAAGGCTATAGGCTAACAAGAGACTTGGGAATACTGTATATATCAGACATATATTTTGGATTACCAATGCCACTCAAACAACTTCCACTGAGCGGAATCAGAACATATTGATTGTCATACTACATGTAGTATACACAGCTGTCCAAACATCGAGCAGGTTCTTTGTCTGAACAAACAGTGCACAAAATATTTCATAAAATGTTTGAAAATAATGAAGAAATGTCAGACAATGTAAAGTATAAACATTCAAAATTATTTGTTCGATTTATTGCTTGCATGTTGAGAAAATAAGAGTAAGAGTTGTTTATATCATCCCAATTAGTGTCACACATCTGACCCATCTAAGGGCATAGGCTGGTTTGAGCATGGGGGGGGGGTGCACATCCTGGGGATGTGGAACTAAAGTGGTATGGGGGTGCACATCTTGAGGGTGGTGGAACTAAAGTTTGGAAAATCAACTGTTGAAAGCAGAAAAAGGGGTACAAATTTTGTTTTGCTTGCCATGCCAGTGTCGGAACTTTGCCTCAGCCAACACCCTTGCCATCTCCATCCTATTCAGGTATATGTGGATTTGGCGCTTTAGAAATACTCTATATTATCATTTATGGGGATAAGGGTGCCTGTATTGATATTTCACGCTAGCTGGCCTGAGTTAAATCTTTTGAGATCACAGAAACCCGACTTCTGCAAACTTGAAATAAAAGTGGCTAGAAACTCATACAATGAAAAACCTGTTTATAAATATACTTACAACTTTCTTAATTTGTCATTATTGCAATTACCATGAAAACTTACATTATGATGGGCTGCCGAGTGCCGAGACACATTATCATCATGGTAATTGCCATAATAGCAAAGTTACCATAGTTGTAACTCTTTGACATGGGCTAACTAAAGGTTTGAAAATGAACTCTGACATTAACTGTAATCATCATCACCATCATCATGATCCTCCTCCTGCTTCTCATAATCATCATAATCATCATAATTACCATAATCATCATCAGCATTATCAATATCATCATCATCATCATAATCATCATCATCACCATCATCATCAGCAGCATCATTGATCATCATCATCATAGTCATCAGCATCACCATCATCAGAGGGGAATTTCGCTTATAGTCATGTTCTTCAAGGCAATGTGGAGTATAAATGGAGTGGGGTAGTGATGGGTTAAAGATGGTAACTGATCACGTTCATCTCCTTCCTTTCCAATAAGTATTTCTATCTGATAGAGCAGCAGGAACTTCTAACAAATCTTCAATTTTAATCTGCATCCTGTATCTTGTTTAACAGGTGCCATTGGACTAACGTAATGCGGTGTGGAAGAATTTCAACACATGGCAACCAAAGCCGACTATAGTTCATTCACACCAAACACACTAAAATCTACTTTATTTGTTTACTATATATATATTTTTAATATAAATCATGGAATGTACAGAATAAATTACTTGTCAATCATAGTGCAGAGATCATGAAAGCATGACCCAACTGAAATAAAACTACTTCTACGCTAACTACATACTTATATGTCAAGGGTTTCCACAAGTCTGTAGCTCCTGTTCATGGCTCCTGGTCTGAGTTCAGAATTGACTTAAGCCATTGTCTAAGATTTTCATATGATCATAGAAAACAAACTATCAAACTTAAGAAAGCCCACTGGATATTTTTCATTTCCTGCACCCTTTTCTCATAGTTTGATGATGTAGAACAATGACTAGCAAGTTCTTAACCAAACTTACAACAACAAAATAATAAAATACACAAAAATCTTTAGAGAAAAATAAACATTAATTGCTATGTTGGGCATACCTATATCTCTATACAAAAGTGGAAAGGCATTAATGGATTTTACATTGTCAAATTATAAACTGAATAACTTGTGACTTGCATAAAATTTACAAACATTAATGTAGAAAATCATTTCACTGACCAATGCACACAAATTATTTGATAAGAATTGCCCCCTCTTTTAAACTTTGTATTGTCATGACGAAAACCTCCGTTTGAGAACAGCTATACCCCAGTTTTTCCATGGACCTACTCCATGGTTTTTCTCAATCAATTCTCTTCTCCAGTACGATAAACCCTACCGCCCCAAGTAAGTATCAAAACACCTGTTTCTTGACCTCGGTCCGAAGATAACATAACAGCCCGAGCCTGGTCCTGGCAAAGCATGCCGCCATTTTTTATTCACTTACTTTCCTTATTTTGAGGTCGATTTTCTTCGTTCGAAATTGAAAATGGACTAACATTGAATTTCTGAATACAATATGCCTTTGAAAACGTGATTAAATATCGAATACAATAATTTCATTCCGAAGGTCCTACTACAGGCAGAGAAGTCTTACGTAATAGCACAGCTGTTGTTTATCATTTCGTCCCTGGCTCAACGCTCATAATCTGGCCTGTGGTGGTGAAATTGAGACAAGGGGATTACCTGGCCAAGATGGGCTTATCGGGGTTGGAAATGTTGTTGAGATTTTTAAAATGAAAAATGGGGTATGGGACCGCAGTTTACAGTCTGAACTGCGGTCTTTCTGCAAACGGGGGTTTGACGTAATGTTGGGAGTTTTAATACAATTATAAATCATTCTTTGTATGAATATTAAGATATTGCACCACACATAACATCATGATATTGCTTCATGCATGACCTGTGTACGATCAGGTTTCTCAAATATAAAAATTCAAAGGTCAATGACATTATGCAAGGTCATCTTTGGATGAAAAGGATATCCTCATCTGTGCCATGTGATTTCCTTGCAACATCAAAGTTCTCAAAGGAGCAACAGCAGAGATCTGAAAAGAAGGTGTGAGGGATACAATAGATTGTAAGGGATGAAAGAAAATGAATGATTACAAACAAGTGCATTGCAATGAAATGACTTCAACGTCAACGGCAGGACAGAAAAGGGATGCAAGTCCCCATATACGTTTACATATCCTATAAACCCTAATAAAGACATGTAAACAAGTCATTGCAGGTTTCAGGAATTTGGTCACATTATGAACAATATGGAAGAGCACAAATAATTTTGATTTATAACATGATCTATTCCCAATTTTCAATTAGTACAATTCATGAAAATAATTTGAATTCCAACCGGAATATATGAACAGAATATCAGCTATGCCAATGTCAACATTTTATCAGACAGCAATTGTATAAATTGATATATTACTATAATTCTGTTCTATTTGCCCCATTGAGAAGCAGTTCCTCAATGAGAACTGAACAGTACAGCTGTGATACTGCTGCAATAATACCTTCATTCTGTTCTTGTCCTATCAAACTAAAATGCAACTCTGTAATTCAGATCTACAAGGACCAACCAGTTACAGTAGTTTAACAAGTAAAATGCCTGTGTCAGTATCACCTATATTACACTATTCAATAGCAGCAGTGCTGAATTTGGAAACAAAAACAGCTAAGATGCTGGTCTCCACATCCAATAATTGCTTTATTTTGTCGTACTTTGATTAGTTTTAATTGTCTTTCATTTTTTTATCTGTGCCTCTTTATAATGTTATATATTTAAACTATTGCCATACTATGTAACATGCATGCTTTTATTCTAGTTGTACATGAAACATCATGATGCACAAATTAAATTTAAAAAAAAAATAATATAGGAAGAAAAATGAAAAGTACTAAGTATGTTGGCCTCAAATGACCCTTGACCATGACCGAGAAGCTTGTTATTCATTTCATATTATTTGAGATCACTCATTTTGCCACTTGAAGCAGGTTTTAGGAAAAATAGAACAGCAGTCCAGAAGCCAGAATACTGTGAATTGAAGATACATGTATCTCATAAAGTTACAGTGTCCTGCTTTTAATTTTTTTCTCTCATTTCATTTCCCCTACTTTCTCTACTTGAAAAATGACATGAGGTGGTTATTCCACTGCATGCCTCGGCCTGTAGTGTCATCACCGATTCTTCATTCCTACAGGACATTGCAATAGTGTATTTTAATGGTATGCATTTCCTGCTGCCATTCTCTGACTTGCAGAGGGTTCTGATAAGTGTATATTGTTGGCTACTTACCGATAGGCCTTGCAGGATTTCTGTAAAAAATTTGTTCCTTCTCTATATTGTAGCCACAAGCAACTATGAAATGACCTGCAGGTGTGTAAAACAGATGGATAGAGATTGAATGCTAAGATTGTGAACACTAGATGACATATAGAAATGACTTATAATTATATCTTTCTCTGTGCAGGTACAGATCCTGTTGTGTAATTTCAATTTTATGACACCTAGACAGATCCTTGTCATTTGATTGGTAGCTTGTTATCAATCATACAACCCATTTTTACAATGTCATCATTCGTGCGATTTGGATCCATACGATTTTTTCCATTGCATGCTCGCCGCCCTTCAGTCAACTAACTGTACTCGCACTACATGCACCTTTGCATCAAAATCAATTAATGTCAAATGACAAGGAGCTATGTTTAGGTTTAATATAAATCAAATAATGAATGTTTTTCATTTGTGCAATAGAGAGAAAACTTAATTTGGCGAAGGATGAAATGAATGATCCATCACCTTGGCTATGCCTTGTTGAAGCGATCATCTCATATTTCATCTCATGAAGTATTCTGTCCATTGCACTTATAAACATTCATTATTTGAATGATAATGAGGTTACTGTAGATGAAGTAATTCATGAACCCTCCCTTCATAATTTCACATGCATCAATGGTAAATAGCAGTTCTTAAACATGAAGTCTACTAAGTAGAAGCTTTGGTATCAAACTACTTTGTCAGCTGGAATGAATTGTGTTCATAATATGATCTCAAAATCCTAAACCCAGGTCTAGATTGGAAGTGGGGTGGGACAACCCAGATCGTGCATTTATTACCTAAAGCCACCTACAAAAAGTCTGATCCATCTTTTACTAGTAAAACTGCTCAGGGTCTTTAGCATCTAATCTTCCCTTTTCAGCATGAATGAAAAGGGAATTCCGAAATACCATTTGGAAAGAACCCGAGTGAAATGGGGCCCCAAATGGGGCACAATGTTGGTATTAACAACTTTAAATAATGAGACATGCTCTCTATTCAAGGGGTGATATTTTGCTTCCTAAATATCTCGGGGAGATTTTTTTTCCCTCTTTGAAGTGAAAATAATTACTTCCTGGAAACTTTGATTATGAAATTCTAAATCATCCCTTGATATACAGGGTAGTGCATTGTCATTTACCTATATATCCTTCCTCCTCTTCCTCCTCTCTCTGGCAGCACCCAAACTCACGATCTTGCTGTGTAAAGATTAACAGGGGAACAATAAGTATATCAACTTCAGAATCACAACCATGTTAATTGTTTCTCAAAGGAGAATGAAACCATTGGAACAAGATAGCTTGTGTGAAAACAGAAAAATCAAAGAAACAGGTCAACAAAAGTTTGAGAAAAATCGGACAAATAATGAGAAAGTTATGAGCATTTGAATATTGCGATCACTAATGCTATGGAGATAGCAAATTGGCAATGCGACAAAGATGTGTGATGTCACTTGTGAACAACTCTCCCAGTACTTTAGTATATATTTCACTTGAATTGCCTCTTTTATCACATCTATCCATAGATCATATGTTCTTTCTACATGAGGGCATGTAATACATATTTTTTAAGAATACATCATGGATAAAGAGTTTGTATCATCATAAGAAAAAGCAAAAAGAGACATTTTGAGGGTATTTTATAGTCCACCAAAGGGAAAGTTGTTCATCAGTGACATCACACATCCTTGTCGCATTGCCAATGGGAGGATCTCCATAGCATTAGTGATTGCAATATTCAAATGCTCATAACTTTCTCATTATTTGTCTGATTTTTCTCAAACTTTCTTTATTCTTATTCTTTGATTTTTCTGTTTCTAAACAAGCACATTTGTTCTACAGGTTTCATTCCAATTTAAGTGTACCAAACTGGGTAGAAAGTTTTTCACAAAGCCTCATACAATTAAAGACCACACATTTTCAGTCATTAGGCAGGTCCTGAAAAAGTAGCTTCTTTTATCCACGCGATATGACTAGAAGGTTTCTGCATATGTAATGGGCTTGTTGCAGACAAAAAACCTTTTTTATTATGCCATTGCCGCTCTAAATATTGACCAAACTTCATGATTTGGCATCTTTATAAGAAAGAATATCTAATATTTCAGGTCATGTGTCTGAATGTTTTAAAAAGATTCTGATCTGGTGACAGTGCTCACTTGGGTCAGCCTTATAGTTTGAGAGAAAAATCATAGTTTTTTTGCAGTTCTTCAGAATGTGATATGGACTCAGCAAAGAACAAGAAATGATTTTTATATGACGTCATGCATTAGAAGAACTCTGCTTGCAATTTCAAAAGTGGATGAACATTCTCAAATTGGAACAAGTGTGAATCTACCAAAGAAGCAATCAGCCACTAACATAACAATCATTTTCAATATGTTGACATAACCTTATCACAAAATTACAAGGATATACAATTATTTGAATTTTTTGTCATATATACTTTCATATCATGCATGCTGATAAAAAGATTGCAGAGGCTGGTAATTGGAGTGTAGTGTTGTACTTGTTACCAACCTTTGTGTCATCACACTCCAGGCAAACAAGAAGACTGGCATCAATAAGAACTACAGCAGGTTGACGCTCTTTGAGCCGACTGATGATCTCATCACGGGAAAGTGATCTAAGAGGCAGATAAGAAATAATTTGAAAAGAAACTTATAGTGCAGAAATAAATGGATCAACAAATCAGAGAAATCACACTAATCACTCCATCAGTGGCATATCTGAAGACAACACGTCCTAAGACTGAGACAGAGATTCCACAGTCTCCTGGCCCAAAAAATCTGAATAAATATCCTTACAAAAATTATATGTTTGAGAAAAACAAATGGCACGATTTTTTGTGGGTTTCTGCTCAGTTACTTACTGAATATTATGTGACGCGATATGTTGTAGCAACGCTTAAGCAAATAATTTTTTGCTACTTCACATGGCCTGATGTTTAATATCAATGAACTAGGCTGTATAAGACTAGCTGCTTTCATGGAACAAGGCTTCATCCTTGAAAGTATATCTTGATAAGCCCTAGCAAAAAAATCAAAGAAACCTCGGTACTTCTCAATTATACAGGTTTGATTCAAGAAACCAACATGCTTCTTTTGACAATGGATATGGAATATAAGATCTTATCAGGGGAATGATTAATTCTTGAATACGTGTGATGTGCACACACGTTTCCTAGAACAAACAAGTGAATTGTCCTCTTCTAGACATTATCATTGTGTCATCAATCGGTGAAACTTACTTCTTAGATGCAATGATACCTCTGTCCTGAGCTTCTAGAAACAGCTTATTGATCCTATGCTCTTCTTCCAAGAAATCGGAAAAATAGGTATTACTGTTATAAAATTCCTGTGAAATAATCAAAGTAGAATTTCACAATGTAAATTAGAAAGATGATTGTGATACAGTTAAGAAAGCAATGTCTTGGACTGCATCAATTTCTGCATTATTTGTTTTTATCAGATTAATTATAATTACTGAAATAGATCACTTAGAGGTTCACACAACAATGACAAATTTTCTTCCTAAAATTTCAAATATACTGACAGAATGTTGTTGCTCCCTCTTCACTGGGCAGGTTCTTGATGCTTCATTATCATCATTGCTTGGTCTCCGATTTAGCCTCATCATTTGAACTCCTTGTCTCTACAACTCTAATGACCTTTATTAGGCAGAGGACAATTATACAACTTACACAAAACAGGTTATAAATTTTGGACAAAGAACAGACTCACCACGGTGGAATATTTTGGATCTACCCCAAATGTGAGTGTGTAGAAGTCGTGTTTGATATTGAACTTTGCCATTAGATGAGCCAGATCTACAGTCCAAATACTGCATTAAAAAAAGAAAAATGTTTGAAATATGATGATAACAATATGACATATTAGATTATCTGAAAGTAATACAATATACAATTGCACTGCTTTAACTTTTAAGCATCTTATCCAAGAAAATATCCAACAGTAAGCTTCATTTCTGTCTGTACAGAAAAAGTAGTAAACTTCTCAGATCGACCATGTGTCTTCAATGCACACAAATATTAGCATCATTACCATCATCATCTTGAAGAAGTTTGTGGAGCATTGTGGCCCAGTGGATTAGTCTCCAGACTTTGACACAGAGGGTCACAGGTTCAAATCCAAGGTATGATGTGAATTTCTTCAGCAAGAAATTGATCCACATTGTGCTTCACTCAACCCAGGTGAGGTAAATGGGTACCTGGCAGGGATATATTCTTTGAAACACATGTGACCTGTTAGTTACAGCCATCCAAGCTAAAGCCGGAAAATGATATCAAAGTCCTTCGGAAGCACTTAGAAATGTTACTAGTAATCATAAGTGCTATACAAGAAAAGTTTATTATTGTATGCTGGTGTTCTTCTTACGTATACCTTGGTAGTATCACATACCTGCTGCTGTTGTATTAAATAAAGTTTTTTAGTACCCCTTGTCTGATGTGTATTTTATTAGACTTCCACAGTGAGAAAGGAATACAACTTTTTTCATTTTGTGCAGGGCTTCTTGGACGTTCTTCATCAACCACCTGCCATACAGTAAATCTACAGACTATCATCTCACTTGAGGTATCATTCGGCTGTACAGAGTAATTTCTACAAATTGTGCAATACAATTTACAAAACAAAAAAAGTTCATATGAAACTTACGCTTTCTTTATTTCTAGCTCTTTGCATGCTTTCATCAACTTCTCATCACCTTCTCCTAGAGAAACATTGCAATACCTAATGGAAGAAAATGCAGGAAACAGAAAAAGCAAAGTCAGCATACTTACATCCTTGAATCTAAACACAGCCAAACCCTGCCCAAAATAGCTGATAAAAGGGGAAATCGCATTTGTTTGAACTTATCAAAATGGAGATAAAAATGAAATACACAATTCATAAACCATATCCATAAACTTTGAAACTTATGACAGCAATTTAATAATGACCTCCAACATGGCCAAAGTTCATTGACCTTAATGACCTTGGTATGTGACCTGAAATTCACACAGGATGTTCAGTGATATCTGATTACTCTTATGTCCTAGTAATATGAATCAGATCCATCAACTTTCAAAGTTATGAAGGCAATTAAATACCCCCAACTTGGCCAAGTTCATTGACCCTAAACCTTTGACCTTGGTCATGTGACTTGAAACTCAAACAAGATGATCAGTAATACATGATTATCCTTATGGCCAAGTTTCATGAACTAGGTTCATATACTCTGAACTTAGTTCTGCTGCCTTCGGTTAAGATTTGATGTTGACGCAGCCGCCATTGGAAAAGCGGCACCTAGTCTCACTCTGCTATGCAGGTGAGACAAAATAGTTTGTTAGTTTAACTATATGAAGTTCCAATGAACCCTTACAAATAAAGTGAAAAAGGATTATCAGTGACCATTCAGGGATTAATAAGCAGATTGAGCTTAATGCAGATTAACATATTTGTAAATTGGATTATTGAGAGCCCTTAAAATTAGATAAATTTTTATTCTTGAAAGTTGTCTTTTATTCCTACACTTGTTGTATAAAATGTTGGTGAGAAGTTAATGATTTGCAAATCCTTTGTGATAGCATTTAACAATATTCTGATAAATAAAATGAAAACAACCAGAATAATTGAGAGACTTTCAACAAGAATTTTTGATGCAATAGAGCTCTATATCAAAAGTTATTGGGCTCACCACAAAGTGTGGTCAAACTGTTTATTGTAACAAACCTGAAAATCATCTTGGCAGAAGCCAAGCCACAATCCCATTGCTCCTGTTGTAATATATGCGGCACATCCATTATTTCTGTCATCTTTACAAATCATAAGGTATCTACAATATTCATCTGAAAAAAAAAGATGATACATTGTCATTTATTATAACAAAATGCTTCAAAAGTAACATCCAGATGCTGACATAATTATCTAGGTATGTAAACATCTAATCAATGAAAGATCGAAAGGTCAGATGACAAGTTCCAGACTATGATCTCTATCATGGTGCAACCCTTGAGAAAAAGAGGATTAGATGACTAGAACCAGGATATCACCATGGAGACATCCTTGAGAAGAGGGAATCAGACAAGATCCAGACCATCATCTCTCATCATGATGGTTTATTGCCATTTCGTCCACTGCCATTTTGTCCACTACCCACATGGTCTAATATCATTTCGTCTACCATCAGTTGGTCCACTATCCACATGGTCCAATTACCATTTCGTCCAATCACCATTTCGTCTAATAGCCATTTCGTCTATTATCATTTGGTCTAATAGCCATTTGGTCTAATGGTATTTTTTTGCCAATTGGTCCAATAGCCACTTTGTCCACTATCATTACGTCTATTCCCATTTGGTCTAATAGCCAAATGGTCTAATAACCACTTGGTCTACTTTCATTTCGTCCATGTTCCATTTGGTCTAACTGCATTTGGTCTACTATCACTTGGTCTAAACTCATTTCGGCTGACAATCATTTGGTCTAATTGCCATTTGGTCTAATAACCAATATGTCCAATTGCCATTTTGGCTAATCACCATTTCGTCTAATATTCATTTCGTCTAATACGCATACTGGTCTACTATGCTGCACTAGCGCCCTCTACGACCCGAGTCGACTCTATTCGCGATTGTGGGCCTAATTAATTACCAATTCTCTTCAACTTCTTGATTTATTTTATCACTGTTGACTAGTGTTGTTCGTCATTGATTACTTTGCATTATGGAAGTGTTTTTAATTATGTATATTATTTCTATTATGATTATCCTTATTATTATCATTTTTGTTAATATTACTGTAATATGATCATCATAATTATTATTATTAGTAGTAGTATTGTGAATTTTATTATTATTATTTATTAGTATCATTATGATGATTATCATTCTTATTATTATATCCATTAATTGCTACAGCATGAGTATATCACAAACATTCTACTCATCGTTATTGTCAATACTACTAGGCCTACATTTATTTTAGGCGCAGGCGGGCTTCTAGCGACGGGAAACGAACAAAAAGGGAGAGGATAGTACAAGGAAAGATAGGACAGATCGGGAAGAGCTCTTTTTTGGGGGGTGGGGGTATATTGATCAATAATATTTCTTTAAAAGGCTATATTGTCTTTCATCTGTTTATCGTATTTTGATATCGGAATACAATATTCTCCTTTCTTTTTTTTAAATAAAAATTGAGCGACAAATTAAAATAAAAGGACCCTTTTCCATTTTCCCCATCTTAGTTCCCCTTTTATATGTGTGTGTGTGCATTTTAGGGGGGGTGGGGGTGCCTGAATTCCCGGGGGGGCCACTTACATTGACGAGTGGATACCATGCGCGACCAAAAAAACACGTAAAAAGGATGTCTTTTTCACGACAGGGCACGTTACGTACGTAACGTGAAAAGGGTATCAAAAACACAAAAATAATGAAAAAAGGGTATCTAATTCGCTAGGAAGATTACGTGTTTAGGGTCGAATTTGCGGGGATGATAAAACAAAATTAAAATGTTTTATAAAGGATGCCCTTTTTGCCCCAACACTTCGTGTTTAGAGTCCGATTTGCGCGAGGTGTAGAAGGTGGGGTCGTACTAAACCAAATAAGGTAAAGCAGACGAGCGAAGGACCCGTAACAATAAAACATTCCTGTACTTGTTTAGGGGTTCATTTCAGGGAATATTTGCCAAGAGTTTCGTTTTGTTTCCAATACTTGTTAAAAGTAGGGTTTCACACGGCAATACTTGTTAAGGGGTGCTTTTTCAGAATATGGAAATTACGTGTTTAGGGTGCTTTTCGAGACCCCATGGTTTCCACTCGTGAATGGAAGTGGCCCCCCGGGCCTGAATTGCTGTACCCACTGAATCGACCCTTGCGATAGTAGTTATCATCACAGTTTTTAGGGTTTTTTTAAAACTAATATCATCAATAATTTCAAGGTATTAAAGTCATTTCGCTCCCCTCCTCGGATAACGCAAATTATTTGTATTAGACAAAATGGCTATTGGACCGAATGGCTATTAGACTAAATGGCTATTGGACGATTTGGGAATTGGACAAAATGGTTAGTAGACGATTTGGTTGGTAGACGAACTGATTATTGGACCTAATGGTTGATGGACGAAATGACTATTAGACGAAATGGCAATTGGACGAGTTGATAAGTAGACGATGTGGATATTGGACCAACTGAAATTAGCCGACATGGCTATTGGACCAAATGAACGGTGGACGAACTGGTTAATGGACGATTTGGCATTAGACCAAATGGATTTAGACGAAATGGTTGGTAGACGAAATGGTTGTAGACGAATTGGCTATAGACTAACTGGCTATTAGACTAAATGGCTATTAGACGAAATGGTGATTGGACGAAATGGGTGGTAGACGAAATGTTGATGGACGAAATGGCATTAGACGAAGTGAATGTAGACCATGTGGTGAGTGGACGGGATGGCAGTAGACGAATTGGTAATTTACCATCTGACACCGTTGAGAGAATCAGATGAAAAGATCCAGTATATCACATTGGTAACACCCTTAGGGGAGGATCAGATCACAAGATCCAGACCATGATCTCTAATCATGGTAATATCCCTTGAGAAGAGAGGATCAGATGACAAGATCCAGAGATTCCTGACCATAATTTCTCATCATGGTGACACCATTGAGAAGAAAGGATCAGATGACACGATCCATGATCTACTCCTAGTCGGCATCTTTAGAAGTGATGATCGGATGACGAGATCTCAAGTTGATGCAGAGCCCACCACGGGCTACGTTTCTCAACACCGTATAGGTAATCGGAGATAGTTAGCCACTTGGCTGCTAAACATTTCAAAAATCCCTCTTGCCAAGATCAGGGACAATAAACTGACTGAAATTTATGCCACCTCCAAACCTGTCATAACGTCTTTTGTAATGATATTGTGGCATCATGTGGATAGACTGTGACATGCAAAAGTGCCTCAGAACTTGAAAATTATAATCTAACATTATCAATATCATAGGAGTTGGAATTCCATTGTAAAAAAAATGGGCTAGATCATTATATGATGATGCCCCAAGAAACTAGTAAAACAGCACAAAATTATTCATTTTGAAATAGTAAACTAATTGAATCAATAAAAATTCTGCCACATCAGGGCAATCCATTTTTTTTTAACCTTTACAAAAATTTTGATGAATTCTACCTCTACTTTTAGACCTCAATGCAGAGAAAAATGGTACATTATATCACACTATTTTGATGATGTTTGGAAACATAAAAAAGCATCTTTATATTAATATAAGTATAATTAATCTTATAAAATAAGTATAATTAATCTTCTAAAATAAGTATAATTAATCTTAAAAAGAGAACCTTATGGTTTACTTTCGTTAACTATGAATATTTTTATCCCAGAACCAGGGTACCCATCTCAATGTCCACACATGACTTTTGAGTCATGAAATGTATTATTCATAACTTCATTTTCTCAGCAATTGAGTGCTCTTAGACCTAGTCTTCATGGTTTAAGTAAGTATGATGCATATTTTGGTGATAATGCGTATCTCCCATTTCATCCAAATAAAATTTGAACCACTCTTTTATTATGGTTTTGTTTTTTTTTTAATTAGGCTTTATTATGACTAGGGCTATGTCTCATGTCTTTCTGCTGATATTATTGATATCAAGGGATTCTGGTTAGGTAGACTTTTGTTATATGGGGGCTTACATTTAGAATACAACAAACTCTAAAAAGAGTTGCAACACCTATGATACTGTGTCTCTTCCCAATCTTAACTGTAACTAGTATATTACAATTATAGAAATATTCATTTAGGCCCTATAGACTAGACCCTTATTATTACAGGGGAGTCTCGTCTGATTTCGCAATCGATAATATATGCAATATGATCTTTTGACCTAGAGCTACACCTGACCCTGGAACTTATGTCATCCTCATAAACAGTACACATGTGGCATTACCAAAGGATCATTTGCACCAAGTGTACACACAATTGATACAGAAATAAAGAAATTAGAGCAAGTTGAACAAAAGCTATAAAAAGGATGAACAAGACCTCATATCATTTGACCTTTTGACCCCATCATTCTGATGAATTTAAGTACATGTATGTGGTATTATCCAATGTCATTTGCACTGAGGCAATTTCTCAATCACATTCCAAGGGCATTATAATGAGGAATTTAACATTATCATTTTCCTTTATCTCAATATCATTTATCTTGACGTTAAAATCAAAATCAATTGATACGCCTTTCGTTTGGAAGATATTTTCTTCGCGTTGATTTGTAGCTTTTTGCATCTGAACCATTCTTCGTAAATACTCAGAGTACTAGAAATAAAAAAAAGTGACCTTACCAGGGGCGGTATTCTGAAAATCGTGTCAATATTGGTTTTAATATCGTGTTATCTCTCTGATTTAACACGCCCCTAACATACCTAAAAATCGGTATTCTGAAAAGCGTGTTATCTCATTTCGTGTTTTTTTCAGCTCCTCCCACTCTGCATGATCTATTTAATCCTTGATTTGCTTTACATGCCTTTCCGTACAGTCCAGGATTACCCGTTGAACCTAGACCTAAATCACCAATTTTAGTTTTAGTTTTTTGCCCAAAGTTTTGTACATGGGCAAGTTTTATGTTTACTCCCATTTTTTAATTATTTTGTAATTTTCATTCACTAAAAAGTATTAAAATTGAAAGAAGTTAAGAGCAAGTTTACGTCGCCATCTTTATTTCTTTTGTTATTGATACCTAGATACAGTAAAACGCGTGCAGAGCTGCAACTTAGTCTTAGATTTAAAAAAATACTTGCATTTGCCAATTAAAATCACGATTCGTAAAATATGTTTCGGTTGATAAATATCAATAAAGTACCGTAATTTATATATTTATTGATTAAAACAAATATTTTGCGATTCCTGATATCTATCAGCAGATGCAAGTATTTTTTTTAATCCAAGTTGGCAGAACTGCCAACTTGGTGTTTGGACCTCATTGGTACTAGGAGTGGATTAAACAAATACTGCCAGCTGTATAGTCTAGACCAGCCAAACATACCGTACCGCCATACCCGGTGGGTGTTTCAAAAGCTGTTCGGAAGTTAAGAGCGACTTTAGTTTAAGAACGACTGGTGATCCTTTATTGTGGTAAGTGGAATATTCATTGGTGATGGTTTAGCGCGAAAAAAGGTTCACCAATCGTTCTCAAAGTCGCTCTTATCTTACGAACAGCTTTATGATTTATATGAAACGGCCGGCGAAGGCGTTAATGCAGTTTCGCACCGGCCCCCCGGTCTTACCGGTACCGTACCGTACGGGAGCTCAATTCTGCGCATTGCAAGCCGGGCGCCGCGGCAAGGGCCAGGGACAAAGAGATTGGAGGTACGGTACCGTACCGGTACCTCCAATCTCCTCCCTCTATGCGATAATGTTGATATTGATAAAGCACGCTTTTAAGAATTTTTCTGATTTGTTTAAGGATCGATTAGGCCTACTTACATAAAAAATCTTTGTGAAGAAAAAGGTCTGGAATTGGAATTTACTTGAACTTGTCTTCGAAGGGTCGGCCAAGGTACGGTGATATCACTTGCACAAAATGGAAATGAAATACCGGTATACAAGCGGGGAGAGAGGAAGGGGGGGGGGGTCGTTTTCACTCTGGGGGATAAAATGGGGGTAATCCCCCAAAATTAACGAGCTTGAATCGCGATCCCCCCACTGCCTTGTGTGATACTAGTATTTTATTTTGGCTTGTCCTGATCGCCCTTCTTTATTGATTTCAAACATATATATACCAACACAGTATACAAATTTCTTAGGAATTATTCTGTTGCGAAGAAATACTTATGGATGCTCTATATTCAGGTCCAAATTTTGTCACCTCTTTAGGTTGGCCGGATGTCCGGGCGGGTCAGCGTCAAACCGGCGTCAAACTTGTACTTCACTGGTTAACATCTCCAATACATATCCAGTCCATTCTCGAATCTGTGACACTGGGTGCATACTATATAATTTATTTCGGACTATTCCAAGGTTTCCTCATTCTTATGTAAAACGAATTCTTACGTTTCTCAGTTACTGACCTCGGAAAAAGGCCTCGGAATGTACAAATTTTTCATCATGACTTCTGGTAGGACCATCCCAGTGAGCAAAATATATGGGGCCCATATGGGTTACTTGTGGGCTTATCTGGGCTAAAAATGTGGGCCCCATATGGGTTGCCCATGTGGGCTATGTATGGGCCCATCTGGGCCCCATGTGTTTTTTGCACCGTACACCCCGTCTGGGGCCCATATGGGCCAGGGTTTTGCGTGGGGTAAATATGGGCAGGCCCACATCGTACCCATGTAAACCATATGGGGCCCATTTGGGCTATGTATGGGCCCATATGGGCCCCACTTTGCCAATCTGGGACCCATATGTACACCCTATGTGGGGCCCATTTGGGCCAAGTGGGTATAGTGTGGGTTGAATATGGGCAGGCCCACATTGCTCCCATATGGGCCCCATATGGGTTTATTTTATTTTATTTATTTCTGCATTCACATCAATATTACAAAATATATATATACAATATTTACAAAGGTAATACATGATTATAACAAAATAATAGTCGCATAGTATAAATATTGTAAGTAAATATTAACAAAAAAAGATGTGTTATATATTTTTTCAAAACAAGGTTATAAATGAATGCAGGAGACCGCCATCGTGAGCGATTAGGCTTGATGATGATGGAGGCCTCATAATGAGGGTTGCCCCATATGAAAACAATACTTTAATCAATTAAAAAATTACATCAATATGTGTCATTAAGGTGACTTTACAACCCAATACTCTAATCCCTATCATATCCTATAATCCTACATTCTAACCCTAAATCCTAATCCTATCCTAATCCTATCCTACACCTAACCACTGAATCTTGTTATTGACTTCTATATATACAGCGAGTTTGCTATACTTGACAGGCAATGGTTAATAACTATTTTCAATATTTAACCTTGGAAATTTTGTCCTGAAATTAAACGTTGTTAGAATATTATGACAGTAATAATAAACGTTCTTGAAATGAATTGAAACTATGGTTTTACAATATTTTAACAAAACATTTTTGAAAAATGTTTTCAAATGTTTTTTAAAAAAATAAAGAATATATTAGAAACATCCTATTTTTCACGTTTTTGTGATGTAATGTTAATTTTTTTAGAAGCAAAATAACATTTTACTAACATATTTACAATATTTCGTATTTGATGTCAAAATATTATTCTAAAACGCCGGCTGTTAAACTAGTCTGACAATTACATCAAACGTTCTTAAAATGTTACGAAACTATGTTTAAATACTAGTACTATGTTAACTAAACGTTTTTGAAAAATGTTTCTCTATTAGTTTTCAAAAACGTTACTGGAATGTATTTTAAACACATTTCCGATGTTTTTATGATATATTTTTTACAAATTTTTTTCAAAAACTTATTATTCTTTACTAACATTTTATAAGGGTATACATTTGATAAAAAACTAACATTTTCAAAATGTTGTTATAATATTATAACAACACCAACCATTATAGAAAAGTGAAATATGTTTTTATAATAGTCAAATACTTCAAAATGTATTTTAAACATCCTTATTTTAGTGTCTTTATAATACAATTTTAACATTTTTTAAAACACTTTACCATCTTTATAATATTACACATGGGATCTAAATATATTTTTAAAGGTTGTTATAGCAATAACATCAAACGTTCTTGAAATTTCACTTAAAAAGGAAAAAAAATATATATTGTTTAATACGTTTTTTTATGATATACATTGTAACATTATTTTACTAAAATCAATTTTTCTAACGTTATACATTATGTAAAAAAATATATATATGTTGTTAGAATATGAAAATAGCATAAAACATTCTCGAAATGTCATTATAATATGTTTCTCAAATATGTCAATAAAATCAGAAACATCCTTATTTTGACTTTTTCAATATAATTTTAACCTTGTTTAACGAAAAAATATTTACTAACATCTTTATTATGTCATGCATTGGATGTGACAATAACATCAAAAGTTCTCTAAAAGTTATAGTGAAAATATATTATCAAAAAAATAACTGAACATTAAAAAAAAAAATAGTTTCATAATTTTTTCCCAAAGTGTTGATGAAATGTATAGCAAATATCGTTATTTTTATGTTTTTATGATATCATTTTCAGAAACAAAATATTTTACTATAACATCTCTATGATATTAAAGTAAATACATCGGATATAAAAATACTATTTAAAAATATGTAAAATTTACAGATAATAGCATTATAGGTTGTAGAAAAGTTATGAAAATACAGTCTTAAAATATTTTAGTTAAATATTCTATTTAAAAAGTTTTGTTTGTTTTCCCAAAACATTGACAAAAATCTATTCTAAACACATTCTTTAAACGCTTTTATAATATTTAATGATTTTTTTTCAGAAAGAAACACCTCATAACTTTAATAACATTAAACGTTTTAGAAAGGTCACGAGAAAGAATTTAAAAGATACTCTAACGAATCGTTTTTTTTAATGTTTTTCAAAACCCTATATAGATAAGAATTCTTTTAAACAAAACCATTTTCACATTTTCTTGATAATTTCTTTTCAGAAATAAAAGAAACATCTCAATGACATCTTTTCGATGTGATAAAAAATGCTTTCAATGTTATCAAAATGTAATGACGGCACAATCAAACGTTCTAAAAAGTTCATTTTGAAAATATTAATCACATGATTAAAAGAATGTTTAGAAAAATATCATTAAAATATGATTAAAATGATATCAAATGTTCTAGAAAGGTCAAATAAAATATTTTGACATTATAGGGATTCTTTTAAAAAAACGTTGGAAATAATGTCGAGGAAAAACCATCCTTTATGTTTTTATATGACATCATGATTATGTTATAACGTTGTTGAAAAAATATGCCAACGTTGGGAAAACGTTTGGCCATCTGGACACGATGTAGCAGTCATGAATATTAATGGGAACAGTGAATTAATGACCAAAACTTTAGCTTAAATAGATATAACAATTAATGTGATTACTTTTACGCACTTGTTTCTCCATAAAAAAATATTCAGAAAAGTATGTGGCTTGATTACCATATCATTTCCATAAAGTAAATGATTCGTATAGGTGAAAATTTCAAGGTTAAATACCAAAAAACTGTTATTAACCGTAATCTGCCAAGTATTGGAAAGTCGTCACAAAGGAATCAATGGCAGGATTCAGCGGATAGGTGAGGATGTAGAAGAATAGGTTTAAGATTACTATAGAAATAGGTTAGAATATAGGATAGGATAAGATTGTGGGATGTAGTTGTAAAGATGATTCACGTATGAAAAGGCCGATTGTAATGATGATTGCTATTGTAATCGTGAATGTGATTAGCGTTCGTGATTCTAATCATGTTCTAGTTTGGTTTCACGCGTGCTAAATATTTGTCATTAGCCTTGTTTTTCACTGGAATCATCATTCAAATTATGATTTTTTTACCGTGTGAAAGGGCGGTAGGATGATTCAAGATTGGCGTATGAAAAGGCCCTAATCATGTTCTAGTTTGGTTTACACGTGCTAAATATTTGTCACTTATTTTTCACTGGAATCATCATTCAAATTACGATATTTTTTTCGTGTGAAAGGGCGGCAAGAATCACGAACGCTAATCACTGTCACGATTACAATAGGAATCATCGTTACTTTGGGCCTTTTTACACGAGAATCTTGAATGATCATTGTAACGATTATTGCAATTCGTTTTAAGAATAATTGTACCATTCACACGTTTACTCGAAAACTGTGATTTGAATTCGAATTCCTGATCGATGGCGTTTGTGTCCTTCGTGACTTGTCAATCAAACCCAATGAAAGTACTGCATCGCAAAAAAACTATGTATAGCAATTGCATTAATAGTATCCCTAAATTAGACCTTAAAATATCCAATCTGGAATAAAATTATTGGAAATGGTTTTTCAACTGATTTGAGTAGGTATGGGTGTCAACATTTACCAAAAAAAAAGTTAGGAGGAATACGGGTTGGGGAAAGTTCAAGGTCAAAGGTCAATGACCTTTTCATATATACCGTATAATGATATATCTGAGATGGAAAGGCGCAGGTTGGTGATAATGGTGTCAAAATGCACAAATTTTTACCAGAATATCAAATAAAATAGAATTAAGTACCTAGCATGCACATTCACCGATGAAATTCAAGGTCAAAGCCTTTCAAAGGTCAATGACCTTTTTTACATTATATACCATACTGTATAATGGTATCTCTGAGATGATAAGGTACAGGCTAGTGATCATGGTGTCAAAATGTACAGATTCTTACAAGAAGGTAAAATAGAATGAATGTGAGTACCTAGAATGGACATTCACCAATAAAATTCAAGGTCAAAGCTTTCAAAAGGTCAATGACCTTTTTATATTATATATATCATACTGTATAATGGTATCTCTGAGATGAAAAGGCACAGGTTGGTGATCATGGTGTCAAAATGCACAGATTCTGATCAGAAGATCAAATAAAATAAAATCAAGACAAAGAATACATATTCACCAATAAAATTTAAGGCCAAAGGTCAATGACCTTTTATACATTATATACCAAATTATATACTGGTATCTCGAAGATAAAACGGCGCAGGTTGGTGTTCTTGGTGTCAGAATACACAGATTCTTACAGGAAGATCAAATAAAATGAAATTAAGTATCGACAATGCACATTCACCCTTAAAATTCAAAGACGAAGGTCAATGTCCTTTTTGACATTAGATAATAATAATGGTATCTCTGAGATAAAACACCACAGGTTAGTGATCTTGGTGCCAAAATGCAAAGATTTGTACAAGAATCTTCTGAAAATGGGTAGGATAGGTCTAACTCTCATGTCACAGCTAGCATCATCTGAGAGCATTTCCAAACAGCAGAGGGATGATGATGAAGTGAAGGCCATCATTAGAGCTGCATGTATATCAACTTCAACAAAGATGAATTCCCGTATTATTATTAATTACCTCTCATTGCGAGCTGCCAGAATCTCTTGAGATGCTAATGTTGCAGGACAAAACTTCATACCTGCACTCTGCCGTACGTCACCCATGATGCTATTTTTCTACTAGGTGTCAGTTTGTACAAGGATCATTATTTGGTCCAGAATAACTGAGTGTTATCATGCACAAATTAGGCATATGATATGATAATGAAATTCAAAAGGAGATAATAGCTTAAAAGTACACATCCATTGACCTAACAAAACTCCTACAGCACCACGTCCAGTTCTTGAGAATCAAGCTATGCAACATATCAGCAATAATATAGACCCTGGTCTGATATCCCTTGACAGAACATTATTAGGCTTTCATTGAATGGGCCAGATCAAAGTCCTGAAAATGTCAGAAGGTTTTCAAAAGTTTAATTACTCTTTGCTGAAGTTGAGACACTTAACTTCATTTACTATGACAAAAGCTGCAGCTCTAATGATTGCCTTATTTTAATTCTTCATCATTGTCCCTGGCTATATGAAAATGTTCTTAGATGATGCATGCCATTAGGGTTAGGCCTATCCTTTCCATTTACAGATTAAGTTATAGTTTATAGTATTGATTGTAGCAATTGAGGTTAGTGACCTATTGCTACAGAAAAATTAGTACCTTGATTTAGATTTATAAAATGCATATGTAAATGCTCCTACTTTAGACAACTTCACCATTTTAGACTATATCATACATGATTTTTTTTACACTTTTGGCAATGCATTACTACAATATATATTAAAAAGTGCTATTTGATATCGATTTCAAGGTCAAGGTCAAGGAATCAACTATTAAATTTAAATTTGTGTTCATTTTCAATGCAGGTCAGTCTTTTTCCCATCAGAATCACTATATACAATGAAGTTATCAAGTTATCGACCTATTTACTTAAATTCCCTGACATTATTGATATAGTTGATTGACTTCTAACCCTTAAATATATTTTCCATGGCCGCCATTATTTATCCTTTTTTCAGAGTGAAATTATTAAACATCCAAGTTTTCATTACAAATAGGTATCTTTCTTTCTATAATTCACAAATAAAATGTGAATATAATAATTATGAATTACTATCTTTTTTTTGGGGGGGGGAATCATGCATGGATGTATAAATATTTATTAAATTTTGACCTTTGACTCTGGATATCAAAGGTGAAGGTTAATTCTTTATGATTATTTTGTGCCTTTTCATCTTCTTGCAAAAATTGCTTTTTGACACCAAATCACCAACCTGCGACTTTTCATCTCAGAGATACCATTATACCGTATATAATGTAAAAAGGTCATTGACCTTTGAAAGGCTTTGACCTTGAATTTCATTGGTAAATGAGCATTGTAGGTACCTTATTTGATTTTATTTGATCTTCTTGTAAGAATCTGTGAATTTTTGACACCAAGATCACCAACCTGCGCCTTTTCATCTCAGAGATACCATTGTACCGTATATGGTATATAATGTAAAAGGGTCATTGACCTTTGAAAGGCTTTGGCCTTGAATTTCATCGGTGAATGAGCATTGTAGGTACTTGATTTGATTTTATTTGATCTTCTTGTAAGAATCTGTGCATTTTGACACCAAGATCACCAACCTGTGCCTTTTCATCTCAGATATACCATTATACCGTATATGGTATATATTTTTTTAAAAAGGTCGATGACCTTTGAAAGGCTTTGACCTTGAATGTTTTGGGTTAATGTGCATTTTGGGGACTTAATTTTATTTAATTTTATTTTATCTTCCTGTAAGAACCTCTGCATTTTGACACCAAGATCACCAACCTGTGCCTTTTCATTTCAGAGATACCACTATACCGTATATGGTATATAGTGTAAAAAAGGTCACTGACCTTTGAAAGGCTTTGACCTTGAATTTCATCGGTGAACGAGCATTGCAGGTACTTGATTTGATTTTATTTGATCTTCTTGTAAGAATCTGTGCATTTTGACACCATGATCACCAACTTGTAGTATTTTATCTGGGAGATACCATGATACAGTATATTTAAAAAGGTCATTGACCTTTGACCTTGAAAAAAGCACTTTCCCCAACCCGTATTCTTCCTAACCTTTTTTGGTAAATGTTGACACCCATACCTACTCAAATCAGTCAAAAAACCATTTCCAATAATTTTATTCCAGATGGTTACTAATTATGGGATACTATAACTACGGAAGTGCTTGAAAGGTCACGTAAGCTCCGTCCCTAAGATGTTTTGGAGGTCAAACCTTTCAGACGTAAAATTCGATCGTACCGTAATTTGTGTGAAACTGAACTGGAATTCACCTCCGGAGTAGAATTTGAATTCGTGATTGTGATTAGCGTTCGTGATTCTAGTTAGGTTTTACAAGTACTAAAAATTCGTCATTGAAATTATTTTTCACTGTAATCATCATTCAAATTATCATTTTGGTACCGTGTGAAAGGCCGGAATGATGATTCAAGATTCACATGTGAATTATTTATCTTCCTCCTCTTTTTACCTCTTCTTTTCTCCTATCATTTTCCCTTTTTCTTTCTCTCCTTTCTTCCCCTTTTCGTTTTTTTTGCGCCGACAACGGGGCGGCAACGGGGAAGTGGGCGTTCTCTAGCCCCCCTGGATCCGCCTATGGGTTAGGAATACTTGAAAATACCGCAGGAAAGAAAAAGACAACTCCACAAGACAAAAATGCAAAAGAGCGAAGTTTAATACCAGAGACAAAGCGATGTGTTGTTTATACCGGTAGATTTTCTGTACTCTTCGGCGTAGATATTATTTACTTTTACACTCTGAAAGATAAAGGTGCAGATATTCAGGAAAGGTAAAATTTTGTGCCTGTTTGAGTGCAAACATTAAAAAAGTTTATATTTTTGTAACTTTTCCATGTAGGATGAAACAAATTTCAAAATGAACATGATGAATGAGCTGTCAGTGTTGAATTGAAAGTGTGCATGACTAAGGAATTAAAGGACGTTTTCGGGTGTAAAATTATGTTCTCAGTATCAAATTTAACAACAATTTTATATGTGTTTGTTTCATTTATTGATATTGTTGGAAATAATAGACTTAAGTTTCGATGAAATACTGTTATGTTTTTTTTATTTGGGGCATTTTTTTCAAATTTAAAATCTAAATTTTACGTAGGTATGCATGCACATCTAACACTGCTCCGGTAATGAAGTGCATGCAGTGGGTCCGTGCAAGAGAGTTAGTGCGACCGACCGAGAAAAAAAATAGTCAACTATGTAGAATGAAATTTGCATTTTACAGGTATTGACGGCATGATAAGGTGGATTTTTTTAACATCAAGTCGTCCAGTTTCGTAATATTGGAAATATTCTTATCAAAATCTTCGTTAAAAAAGCGGTAGTTTCTATGGAAATGACAAAATCGGTACGCTTAAAAGTGTGTAAAAAGCTGAAGACTAGAGTTGGCAACTTTGCTATATATATTTTTCATGACAAATGATTTTGTATAGTTCATAATGAAAAATCATATTTTGTGAAAAAGGGTAATTTGAACTCAAATGGCATCATGGTGATTTGATATTCAGTGAGATATTAAAACACCAGTTTTGATGTTTTAATTGATTATTCATATATTCTTTTGAATTCCGCTTTTCATTAGACCCACTGGAACACAACAATGCATCTATTGGCGACTAGAACATGCAGCATGCTGGAATCTAATAACCATTTAGTCCAATTATCACTTCGTCTTATCACCAGTTCGTCTTTGACCATTTCGTCTCAAAACCGTTTGGTCTAATATCCATTTAATTTTCTTTCATTTTGCCCAATTAACACTGTCTTATTCCAATTAGACTATACTAAGTAAATGGTATATGGACTAAACGGCTATTAGACCAGTTGGTTATTGGACGAAATGGTGAGTGGATGAAATGGCAATTATACAATTTGGATAGTAGAAGAACTTACGGTAGACCAAATGATAGTAGACGAGTTGGTAATTGGACGAATTGGCATTAGACCAATTGCTAATAAACTGTTCTAGTCACCTATATTCTTTGCATTTTTTGTATCCTGTTATATCAGCATTGATTAAACCTTGCTTTGAATTTTGCCAAGAAAGGATAAGTTATTTGCACAAACTTGTCATTGAGGTAACTGTAAACTGGTTTATAAAGGGACGTGTGATCGAGTCGGGTCCCCAAACAGAGATATTATTATCAATGGTATTCAAGAATAGATACACGACACGCAGTATATGATTAAAACACGTTAGAATAAACAAACGCACAATGACGTGACATTGGGAAGCTAATATAGCACTGAGGTCTACTGTATATATATTTTTGAGATGCATTTAGTGTCCACTAAGATATGTTTTTAAAGCAAGCACATGAGAGAAATATTCAAGTTTTTAGAAAATCCACTAAAGAATAATGTATCGTGTAAGGAATTTCCCGGAGTTTACTTTTTTACATCTCTAAATGTCATAAAATTCAGAATTTTTTTTTACAAATGCATTACAAATGACTCAAAATATGTATATATTCTATAATCTCAAAAATACGAATGCAGTACCGTAATCCAATTATGTTGTTCAAAAGCATTTGGTAAATGAGAACAATTCAATTAAAATATCTTTCTCAATAAAAAGTGCTATGCTATAATTTATTTGTCCATAATCTTATACAACGAACAACATTTTCTACGAACAATGGCACTTTATTTCATATGTAGCTGTGACATTTTCTCTTCTAATACGATAATTAGAATATGCAATCAAATGCATCTTAGTTGTTTACATGTATTTTATTTACAAAAGAACATTTGTGCTGATAAATTTTATTAAAACGATACAAACATGATACCAAAGTAATATACATAAGATATATAGGTAGCAATCATAACAGCAACAGAAAAGGTTGATTAGTTCGAAATATCTGCCTTATCAGCTGCTGTTTATTTTAAGAGTTATGATAATAAATTGAATTTGTGTTGGGGTCATGTAGAAAATGGGCAGTTCCACGGTTATGGTGTGACATTCAGAAACAGTTTTTTTGCATTCAAACAAAGATATCACCCATATTTGAATAGTTATTTGCAAAGAAATGGTACCTGACAGTAGTTGCTGAAACCCACTTTTATAACATTTGTTATTTTGATCCACTAAATTAATGAGATATGAATATTCATAAACATGGTTACGGAGTGACGCAAAATTGGCATGTATATATGAGGAGAAAACATATTGCTCAAACTATGTGACCTTTGAATTGCTATCATAATTTTGATTTATTGATTGGATTCTATTTTTTCTAGCTTTAATATGCTGCATTACATTAAAACATGGTGTATTATTTCATTCATTAAGACTTAAAACGTAAACCCTTACCCCCCGGGGGGGGGGGCACTCAGTATATAATGCATAGTGGGTATGTGCCTCGGAGGGGACCCCCATTTTTACACTCAAATTTCCATTACAAGGCATAAAATTTTTGTCTTATTGAGAAGAAGAACAAAGAAAGCCGCTCCAAGGCATAGCATTTTCTTTTTATCGAGAAAAAAAGAAGAAAGAAATATGCTCCAAAGCTTCGCATATTTTTCGTTACGCCGTTCCCATCGCGTTGATCTGCTAAAATGAGCTGCATTTTGGTGAAAAGCGGCCGCAGAGCGCTGTCTACCATCGCCTCAGGTGCCATGAGCCTAATTACATCAGGAGGACTAAAGATATTCGTTCGACCAACCCATTCGATTTTTTTTAATTTGATGTTGCTGATGACAAAAATGTATGAATATAATTCAAAATCTAACACTGATTCTAGAAATGGTAACTACTGGGGGGGCGTTTCATGAAAGGACTTGTCGGACATTTTATCCGACAAGTATACCAGTTTATCCGACAGTTCCCATAGGAACAGTGCCTCTCAGCCAATCAGAATCAAGGAAAGATGTCAGATCTGACAACTTGTCGGATGAAAATATTGATGAAACGCTCCCCAGAACTTCCTTCGCCCAAATTGGGAAGATAAATAAGTGACTTGGAACTATTTTTTGACTGGCGGACTAATTAGGGCTATTTTACTGTTTCAGTTGATGAATTTGATCCATTCATAGTTATCTTCATAAATGGTGATTTATTTTTAAAATGAGCTGGCTACGGTAACCTTTCCTGGTCAGATATGGAATGTCAGATATATATCCTATCCAATGGTAGTAAACATTTCACCCTCTAATTTCACATTTATTTTTTATGAATTTTTCAAAAGTGCCGTTTTAACACAAGTCTATGGGGAATGTTTTACGCGCGTGACACCCTCAGCTCTCCGCGAGCGCACCCGGCGGAGGCCGCGCTAGCTGCATAATTATCATCCATGACCGTTCCATGGGGATGCATAGACACTCACACGCTGGCGATCCGTTCCAACATTTGTAGTTCCCGACGAAGCCCGTTCCGAGGACCCTCCTTTTTACAATAAGCCCGCTCCAAGGCCCCCGTTTTTTGTCTCACCCGCGGCACACCCCCACCATTTTTTTTGGTCGAGTGCTCCCCCCCCCCCCGGGACCCATACCCGGTGATGTGACGGTTACAGAGTGACATAAGAAATATCCACGCACAGGCAATGTAAAATGAACTTATATTTTAGTATTTTTTTGATATGATGTAGAATTATGACCTTCAGATTATCCAAAAGAAAACTTTACAAAACAAGCAATAGATTTCTGTTAAATTGAATGAGTTTTGAAATAAAAATTTGATCCAGATTTGAAATGGAGCTAATATAAATTTTTGGTAAATGTCCACTTTTGCTTGGAATTGCTCAAATCGTTGAAGGCTGTTTTAGCTGGAGCAGGGCCAGGTGAAGCCCAGTTGGAGGAAAGATCGGAGTAATGCCCCTCTGAACAAAGTTACTCCGACAAAGATACAACTGGAAGCCAGTAGGAGTACCTCAATTGGAAGAAGGTCAGAATAACTCTGTCTTTGTCTTGGTTTTGATATGAAATATACTTTTGGAAGTGTAATAAATGCATATTTATTTTTATCCCGACTAGGATCCCATGTCTGACCAAGGCTAATGTAAAAAAAAGCACTACTCAATCGAAAAGAAATAACATTATCGATACAGCCATTCCGTTGTCATGTCGTGCGGAACAAAATATACCGAAGTACTGGCGAATACACATGTATATGTATTTCATTTAAGAAAAGTTGACATGACAAAATTAAATATCATAAAAATGGCAAAATCTTCTAATACAATATCACATGTTTGAAACCGTGTATAGAGCCTATTATCTGATACCATTCCGTCTAGTAGAACTCATTTTACGGCTACAGCTACAAAGTATAATATTTAGTTTTCTCAGAAAAATGTAAAGTAGGCTTGTACATTTAATAATCTAATGCATCCATCTACCCTATTAAAGTACTGCTCATGCGAAAAAAAAAATCATCATGCAGCAATTTCATTACCACGTCGTGCGGAACAAATTATTGAGAGCGGAATAATGGATGCTGCGCATAGGATTGCCTTTCTATATTAGTTAGAAACAGCAAAGTGTGTGGAAACAGCCTATGCTTACATTAATATAGAGGACAACAAGTGGGGATGATAGACGCTTCATGACGATATGGGCTTCATGCATCTTGCTTTATATTAACAACAAATAGAAAAAGAAAAAAAAATATATTGCTAGACTCGTATCGGAAAGGTTAAAGGACTAGTTCAGACGTGTATTTCCAAATTCTTGTTGCCTACTGGTTGAACTCCATAATAACATATGTTTATCCCCCCAACAAAAAAAAATGCTCCTATGGTTGCATTTTGTTTGCACCAATAAAGATTCAAAATTGTGACTTTTTCCTTTTTCCTAGCTTGTAGTTTGTTATCCGTCAAATGTCTCTTTTAAACATCTTCCAAGCGGAATCCATTCGTTTGCCAGTCAACTCAACTTTAAAGTAGTCGCGATATCGCTTTTGGGGGTGGCGATTCCTAAACCAGTCTTTACGGTTTAAGATTGTGATTCCCAACTTGTCCAACAATATACCACAATAAACATCGTCAAATGGTATTCTTGCTGGTGATTTTTTGGACATCAAGCAAAGTTTTTCGACAACATCATGCGACAGGATATATCCATTTCCATATGGGAAGGGAGGGTAGAACTCGTTTGGGTAGAGTTCTTCAGGTATGTACCATTTACTTGTACTGTTACGATGTGGTGAATAACCCTCTGCCCTTCTCCCCAAAGCGAATTTCGAACGATTCCTCACAGGTAAAGCATCGAGGTCATTGACCAGGGTCACGATATCAACCATTACATCATCATCCATCGAGAGTATAAAATCACTATTACTGCAAAACATAGCGGCCCATCTGAATCCCATAATTAATTTGATAGTGAGGTTGTAATAATGATCAAGGAAGCTTACTCCAAGGATATCCCCATGTGCTTGAGCCTCTTTTTGAAGGTTTTCTCTTTCATCCTCTGACTCGGAGTGTCCGACAACAAACAACATTCTGGCTGATACATTCATATCTGATGCTCCTCTTATGTATGTTCGTCTTGCAGCATCCCTTCGTTGTCCATTACCTGGTGCTGATTTGATCAAGACAAGTAACGTGATATTAACAGTTTCGGTTTTGCACGTATCTACAGGATTAATCAGAAAGTCGTAGATATCCAACTTAGTTCCAGGTCTCCATTTGGAATTTGTCATCCAGCCGAGCATTGATCTCGTCGTGGAAGGTTTGTCGGGTTCAAAATTTGCAAGTGAATTATGATCATATTCTGTTATGTTGGTTCTTATCAATCCTTCTGTTGCAATGTAGACATGCGATTTGCCTAGCTGGGAGATGCATATACCAATGGTAAAGACGGTTGCCAAAAGCACCGACCATTTCTGCAGTGTCTTTCTCATGATGTCAATTTATTCTATTAATCAGAATTAATTGACACGGTGCTGTTCGCCTACCTCTTTACAGCAGTGCGGTGTTCATCTTCCAGGGAGATGGATGGGAGTTATTTTACCTTATGAATCCAATATTTCCATTTGATATACTATAATCGTTGCGATAACTCCTTCATCTGGATCTTTTTTCCTTGTGACATTCAACACTCGGGTGTGGCAATGAACTATCATAGAATGGTCGGTCGACATTTAGTGTCACTTGAAGACGATATACCTCCATCCCATTGCAATGTATGGATACACTCTGATATCAGCGCCTGTTATACATATTAATGTTCCATTAATGGTCATACACGATCTATGTTGACTGAATAGAGAACTATCTCTGGTAGTGCGTATGCGGCTTCATTATAAATAATTCAGTTTTCATTAAAAGTTGCTTCCTTCAACAATTTTATTTCGAGCGCCCATATTTGAAGCTTCCATGTCCGTTGGCAATGGAGGCCAATTATTCTAACAATGAACATCACTCGTTGTGTTATCAATCTTATTATTGATTGATACAAAGGTTGATACCATGACTGGCATGACGTCACAAGCGTGCATCTTGTTCGAACGGGGCGATGGATATATTAATTTGCATGCCCTAGATCGACAAAATTTGTTATTTCGTGACTTTGCAGTGATTCCCTCTTCCTTTTTGTCCCACTCGTCAGGTAAAAAGTGAAGTGATTTAGTGTAGGTAAATCACTTCACTTACCTGAAGAGTGGGAGCAGCGTTCTTGCTGTTCCTACGAAACAGATCTGCAGTACATGAAATTACAATAATTTCTACTTATATATATATATATATATATATATAGAGAGAGAGAAAAAGAGAGAGAGAACAATGGTAGGCGTAGCTTAAATCAAGGTTCCCCAGAGCTATCTACCCTTTGGAAAAATTGGTGATGCCGAAAAAATGTCTCTGCCGGGAATCGAACCCGGGCCCCCAGCTTTGAACGCCGGTGCCTTAACCACTAGACCACAGAGACGGGTTAGTGGCTAGGGTGAGCCCGATCCAATTGACCGTCGGATAGACAGATTTTCGACACTATACCAATTATATTTTCCTTTGTTGGGTGAAGATGAGTTTGAACAATGACAAGCCGCCATGCCTCAGCTGGATCAGAGCTATTGCTTTGATACAGTACACGTATGAGAGAAGAAATACAAAATGTGTAAAAAACTCATCTTCACCCTATATGGCTTTGGTTTTGAAGTTCAATTTGAAAGGTTTTAGAGAGAAATGTCAAAAAATTATCTTAGTTTTCAGTGTCACTGGATATGTCATGGATTCTTTTTGAAGTTTGTAATCATGTCAAACAAATTAGACTATCATTATGGCACCTTCAGGTATACCCTAAACAATAAGACATAAAATGCCGTAGGAAATCTCAAAGACAAAGTATTTTCCACAGAATGTCATTTTCACAAAATGGGGAAAAAGAGGAAAAAATGAGAAGTAAGCAGGAAGAAAAGAGGGTATCAAAAACAAAGTTTTGAACGGTGTATTTCACTTTATGTTTTACCCTTGTTTCATTTAAAAAATGACTCCTTCTTTAGCTCGTTATACTAATCATAATATTGTTACTCACATATCTCAGTGTGAATATTAGGTAAATGGAACGACCTTATTAGGTCATGAAATGTAAAAATCTGAACGTAATTTCGTTTTTTTTTTCACTCTATACACCGATCAATGAAATCCTCCGGGCTATTCCATGGTTACTCACGTTACATTTGGAGACACCTTGACTCATACTTAGAGCTGTAACTCCATTATTATTGATAGGAATTAAACATCTTCTTATCACAACAAAGTACACAGTCTGACTATCCTTTGTATAAAAACAAAACTTAGGAAATTTTATTATGCTCCTAGCAAATCTTTGAAATGTGTCGGTTACTCACGTTACATGATTTGGACATGCATAAAATGAAAAGTGGACATAAGTGAAAAGTCTCCTCATACAAGGCTTTTATGAAAGTTGATTATATCCATTTCAAAGAAGTATATTAGGCAGACAAACTTTGTATATAATTAAAAAAATAAAGAACACATGTTTTTTACTTGAGGTGCAGATAATATGGTTACTCACGTTACGTTACTCACGTTACATTTTGTCCATGTATATGGTTAACAACACACATGTACTTAAAAATTCAATAATGTGTGTAAAATTCATTGCTAGGAACATCAAAAAGATTTTATACCAAAAATTGGAACAATCGGAGCTTTATTAGGGAGTAGGAGGGAAAAGTAAGATTTCGCTTACTAATTATGCATAAATTAGCATAATCGCTTAATACCAATTTGTATGAAATAAATTACTGTAGAGTATTGTAGATAATATCCAAGACAATCTGCGCGCAAATTTTCGGCATGATAGTGCGGCCAATTTCCGAGATCTCAAGGGGGCCTGGGAGACACCCCCCCCCCCCGGGCCATATTAACTCCCAAAATATCTCGGCCTAGATAGAGTTACAGGTATAAACGGCTTTCAATGTGTTGTTCGAGCACTCTTTAAAGTTTGGTTATTCGAAACCAAGTCTTACTTATGCCCTCTCGGTTTGTGAATACTTTTACTAATATTCAATTTTTTGTGTGATTGTATGACCACTGATATTTTGATTATTAAGAATCGACGTAAATTAAAAGGATCCAAAGTAGTAATATCAGAGGACTTGACAAAAAGGAATGCCAATTTACTTTCACAAACAGCTCGCAATGAAAAAGTACGCTCGGCCTGGACAATGGATGGAAGAATAATTGCCTTAATCAAAACAGCAAATGGCAAAGAAACACGTAAACTCATTACATCTCACACCGCTCTGTCAAACTTGTAGTCACAGGACCTTACAATTTTGTAGTCGCTGACTCTAATCAATGTTCTGCATCTGAAGGTTATTTTTTACCTTGAACCACTGCATCCATGTACTGTTTGCAGATTTATGTTTTGAGGTTTGATATTTAATCATAATTTTGTATACATACAGGTATACATGTATATACTTACATGTATATCAATATCCATATGTTTATATCAATCCACATCTATCAATATCAATATTTTTGTACAGGCTGACCTTGATCCAGTACATTCCTGCATCGGTAACTGTTTTTAACATGCCTTTGAGCTACATGTATGATACTTATTGATAGTATTATGTTTACATCTACATCAATATCTACCTGCATATCAACACTAATAACATCCATGTACACACTCTAAAAAATGAAGTGCTAATTCAGCTCTTAAAGAGCGTGCATAGTGACTGCACTTCGGAGTGCTGATTTGTCTAGTTCAAATTTGAACGAGAAAAATCAGCACTCCGAAGTGCAGCTTAAGTACACGCTCTTTGAGAGCTGAATTAGCACTTCATTTTTTAGAGTGCATGTACATCAATAACTACATTGACATGTATATTGATATTTTAAGCCTGAGGTTATATTTATTGAGTGTACTGAACTTACATATATCTACATCAACGTGTATAACAACAACAACAACTGTACATCAATATCTATATCTATCTATATCAATAATTTTGCATCCAGTACATGTACAATGTATGTACATCTTTCTATTGGCTGTTTGTGCTTTACGCCCTTGATAGCACTGTATTTACATTTGTACATCAATGTCTACATATATATCAAAACCAACCTCAGCATGTACATCAATAACTACATCTATCAATATCATTACTTAATACGTCTGACCTTGATCCAGCAAACCTTTGCATTTTGTTTGCTTAAGTACTCATATGCCTTTGAGGTATGTTATTCATTGACTACATCAATAACTACATGTATATCAACACCAATACCCATGTACATCAACATCTACCAATATTATTTTGCATGTAAAGGGTGTTTGACCTTGATCAGCTACATTAATATATTGTAACGAAGTCAGTTTATTGTAAACGTGCGTGCACGTGGCGAAACGGCTGCAGCGCACGGCACGTATGTCCGTCGGTCCATTGAAAATGGTTAGTTGCAGTTTATGAGGCCTTGCGGGAGGACGTACGTGCCGGGCGCTGCAGATGATCTCGAGGTGCCGCTCGTGTGACACAGTGTTTTGTATTAGTATAAGTATAAGTATAAGGGTAAGTTACCCGGAAATAAAGTGCTGTAACTTCAAGATTGATTTCAAGTATAATTTATATGCGTTCCCTTATAAAAAAAATTGAATGGTATACCATTGACTACCATTTATCATACACCATTGATATACCATTGGAATACCATTCGCACAGCACCCACCATACACCAATGGTATACCATTCAAGCCTCAATGGTATACCATTCAAACTAATTTAAATAATTCGGACGTTACTATTACCATATTCATGAGCACCATTTACCATTCATATACCATTGATCAAACACCATTCACCATTGATCTACCATATGGCCACTATAGACAGGTTTACCATTGACCACCATTCACCATTCAGCCACCATTCACTGGCCTACCATTTACCATTCAGCCACCATTCACTGGACACCATTGGCCTACCAATTACCTTACACCATTCACCATACACCATTCGCCTACCATTCAACATACACCATTCGTGTACCATTCACCATCCGCGTACCATTCATCGTACACCATTCGCGTACCATTCACTGTACACCATTCGTGTACCATTCACCGCTCACCATACACCATTCAACTACCATTCGTCGTACACCATTCGCGTACCATTCAAAGTACACCATTCGTGTACCATTCACCACTCACCATACACCATTCAACTACCATTCGTCGTACACCACACACCGTTCACCATTGATTGACCATTCACTTTACACCATTCTACCATACACCGTATACCATTGACCTACCATTTACAGTACACCATTGGCCTACCATACACCATTGAACTACTATTCACCGTACACCATAGGCTTACCATACACCGCACACCATTGACCTACCATTTACCATACAACACTGTCATACACACTATACTATTAGTCAACCATTCAAATAACACCATTGGTCATACACTATAGACCACAAGTGTAAATTCAATGGTAGACCAATGGTTTACACTGAATGGTAGACAGTAGAACAACGATGTGCAATGTATAGTAGGCCAATAAAGTACAGTGAATGGTAGACCAATGGTGAACAGCATATCTCTGGGGTTAGTGGTAGGCTTAATAATGGAATAAGTATACACAAGAAAAAAAATGAAAACAGTTACTTATTTCAAGAACGTCAATAAAATGTTTTTACTATAAGAAGTTTAAGTACAGCATAAATGGCACAGAGTATTCACAAGTATAGACTTTATAATTAAAGCACATAAGTTATTAATATATATGACTTAGCTACTCGTTGATATCTATACTCTGTCAATCTTGTTATCTAAAAATAAACATGCATCAAGACAGAGTTTGATTGAAAAACACAACAAATGAAGACTAACATTTCCAAGAATAAACCTGTTCTCTCATATTGCATTTTACATGGATTGAGTACTTGGCAAAACCACTGTTCTGCATACAAACCTGATACTTGTAATACAATAAACTTGATGTTAAATCTGTTGTGTGTAATTGATTTCAACGACATTAATAAACATTTTTTTTTACTAATAAGTTCAAGTACAATAGAGTATTGACAGGTATGGCATAAAAGCACCATATTATGAATACATGTGACTGTGCGACTCCACAAGAGATCAATGATTGCACTCCACATAAATATTATGTTAATCTTCCTATAAACATTTACATGTAAGACAGAGTTTGGACAACAAACTAATGAACACCAAATTTCGAAGATTAAACTCAAAATGTGTGATAGCCTTCACATGGCCAAATGAATAAAGGGTGCCACACCTAGAAGAAATGAAATATCCCCAAAAGGGGGGAAAATAGTACTCCCAAATTGGTCTCTTTTTTCTTTTCACCTAAAAAGATATATCAATGGCATGTTTCTACATAGAATTGTTAAAAGGTATTACCCGCCTACAGTAAGTATCCAGAATCCCGGATAACTTTCCTGTAGAAACAGACGCGATGCGGTTTATTGATAAATTGCATCGCGCAAAATACGGTTTCTCATAACCATCTCTCTGAGAGGTGGTTATTGCCATGTTAATCCGTTTTACTTTTCTGTAAAAACACGGGGCAAAATAGCATACGTGTCTGGCTTAAGTGCTTGAACCAAGAAGTGCGATTTCACAGTATACATATATTCTGGCCGTTTTTTATCTCGCCAGCTGATCGCGAAAAATATGTACCTGCTACAATGAGTGAGATCTACCATGAATTTTGAAAATTTTCCTAACGAGATGCAATTTTTGACATAACAATATGCAATGTGAGGTTATAGGTTGAATATTCCGATTTCCGCCGTATTTGCAACGCGAAATGCAAATTAAAGAGATTATTACGCCTGTAGAAACAGGTTGGTTTAAGAATGATAAGGTTATTCGAGTCCGGAAAAGATAAACTGTTTTTAATGATTTACTGTAGAAACACGCCAAAAGTTTATCATAAATACAATAATGATACATTAAGAAATAAATAATATATCACAAATAGAAAGAAAATATAATGAAAATAGGGAAAGAAAATTATTCAATTTAGAACACTAAAAACAGAAGAAAAATAGAGACCATTTTTGCAAAATATATAGAAAATGATATATACAAGATACCCACTTATTTCTTTTCTATTTTTGTTGTGTTGAATCAAATGAATAACTCAACTATGTGTGAGAAATAATATGATTATTGTCTTACACAGTAAATCAGTAGTCAATCGTAATTTTTTACAACCGAGCTTGGACAAAATTTAAATTCATATAATACAAAAAATATATAAATTGTGATCTTGTATATTCATGAGGACTTGCAGAGAACAGTTTTACCAAAAAATAACAACTTTAATTGGTCAAAACTTCGTTAATCCTCAACAAATTTTGATGAAATTTTCAGTGTTTTTTGTTTGTCTGATGTACACTTTGAATTATATCACATAGCTTTCAGTCTCGAGTACCTCTAGCCCTTCAATTAAATTGGTTGGACGACCGGTTACATTTTACATATAACATAGTTATAAGGAGAATGAAGGGGACCATAGAAAGAAAGCATGAGAAAAGGGGAGATTTTGGTAGGGAGAGAATGAATCAGAAAAGGATCATGCTGAAAATTTCATTAAAATCTGATAACAAAGTTATTGAATTTGAAATTTAACAACATTTTGGTAAAAAATTAACCCAATGTACACATGATCGTCAGGAATATTTGTTAGGCTTATTGTATAAAATGAAATAATTATTTCATATTTTCATACATGTGTGTATGATATGTCCCAAGTATCATATCATTATTTCCAGCAATGCATATCTTCACATTAAAGGTCAAGTCCACCACAGAAAAGGTTTTTTTGAATCAACAGAGAAAATCAGGCAAGCATCATGCAAAATATTTCATCAAAATCGGATGCAAAATAAGAAAGTTATGACATTTTGAAATTTCGCCTATTTTTCACAAAATAGTTATATACACAATTTACCCACATGCATATGAGGGAATCGATGATGTCCCTCACTTTTTGTTTTGGTTTTCATTGTTTGAATTGTACAATATTTCAATTTTTACAGATTTGACAATAAAAAAATAAAAATAAAACTTTATTTCATTGGACAATGAGGAGAAAATTATAATATTTCATATTTAAAAAACAAAGAAAAGTGAATGAGTGATGTCATCAGTTCCCTCATTTGCATACCGACTTGGATGTGCATGTAACTATTAAGTGAAATTGAGCGAAACTTAAAAATGTCATACCTTTCTTATTTTTCATCCGATTTTTATGTTTGATTTTTCTCTTTTTAATCAAATCAACTTTTTTGTTAGGGTGGACATGTCTTTGAAATAAATTTTCACTCCATTTTTTATAGTTCTCGGAGGACAAAATGTAAATTAGCGCGACTTCTTGTAATAAAATACAAAAGAACAAGTGGGGATATGACATCAGCTGGTTTATAACGTCGTGGTCTAGTGGTTCTTTCTCTCACCTTTCAAACAGAGGGTCGTGAATTTGAGTCCTAGCCATGGTGTGTTTTCCTTCAGCCCGAAATTCATCCACACTGTGCATCACTAGACCCAGATGAAGTGAATGGGTACCCGGCAGGATTAATTCCTTGAAGCTGCAATAAGAAATATTGGATGAAAACAATGCAAAGGACAGTATATTAGCTAAGGGTTCAAAATATGAATGCTTGTCGTGTGTGTAAGCTTTCTTTAGAAGTTCATATATTTTTTATATATCGAGAAATTTGCAGTATAATCTACCATTCAATTGAATGATACCAATTAACAAATATCAACAAAACATTTTGTAAAATATAAATAAATTTATGTTTAACCATAGATGGGTAGACAATAACCTATTATCTAATGGGAGGTTGCCCCAATGATGACAAATACCACAACAAATGAATACCTGGGGAAAGTGTCCACCCTTCCCCCCTCAGCCAACATACTGATTTTTTTTTTCTGGGGGGGGTGTCACAAAAGACGTGTGCTCCTCTAAATAGGGATGACATTTGTCCTTTCTCAGGATTTTTTTACCATTCCTGACAAGGTTTTTTTTTCAGCTATGCCACTGCAGGAATACAATCTGTTTTATCTCATGAAGCTTTGCAATTTTTTCTACTCAAGAAAATTCTTACACACCTACCTTTCATAAACTCCAATTGTTTCTTGTACACGGCACGTTTTCTGTGTTCAACACCCGTCGTGTCATTCCCAGATAAGGCTGGACCATCTACCTTATCATCCAGTGTATCCGTCGTCCAAACTTTGAAAATGAAATAAAATCAATTTGAGTGTTGTAAAATCTGCATGTATGTGCAGATACAAACAAAAATAGAATACTAATATAGTAATAGAAAAAGAATGATCTTAGAACTTTAATGTCAAAGATATTTTTCATGGATCTCTGATTACCAGCCCAGAATTCAGGATAAAAATAAGGAAATGTGATAGTATTCAGCGTAGTTCAGACAAGGCTGTATTATAACTGTGCATGCTTTATTCTAGTAATAGCTATGTCATCTGAAATCAAATTTCTAGAGCAGCAATTTTCAAAAGGAGGGTAATCGATGACATAAATTCCAATTTTCTGGTATTGACAATCGCAGAAGCAGATCCAAGTGGGCACATTTGACCTGTGCCCCCACCTTGAGAGCAATAGTCGATGTGTTTGATAAAAATGTGGCTTTCTTACACAAGTGTCCCCCTTTTGTAGAGTCTATCGCAACGTGCACAAAGTCAATTGGCTTCCGGGTTTCGGAGCGTCGCGTGAATATGCATGAAATTGCAGAGTTTCGATAATTTTCGATCGATACCGGAGCGATCCGATCACAAACCAAGACCATTTACCGCGTACACAACGTGACCGGATATCGCTATCGATACTTCCGCACGCAGTCCAAAGGAATTATTTTTGGGACCACGTGGTCATGACGTGATCTGCGCGATTGACCAATCAGCGGTCTTCGAATCGCTTTGCGGAGACGATCTATCCGTTGTACACAGTCTATGGACAATTGTTCGTTGTGCATGCAACTTCGAGCAAAACTCCCCACCAGAATTGTCTACACACATTTTGAGATCAATACACAATATGCCCACCACTTTTCAAAATATTGCGGATCGCTTGGATTCGCCGTCATGTTGATATGGACCGAAGTTATGCGATCAAAATATTCGCATGCGGCATGCTGGCAGTTTGTTCGCCACATGTTAGCATGATTTGGTTGCTAACTTCAGTCCATATAAATATTACAGCGAATCCGAGCGATCCGCGAAGTGATGTCTACGGATTAGATCAACGACGTCGAGATCGCAGACTAAATACAGTCATTCCCAATATTTTGAAAAGCGGTGGGTATATTAACATCGAAATGTGACTGAGGGACCTGTCATGACATTTGGGAACAAGTTTTGGTGATGAGGTATGCTGGTAATCGGCCGGTGCAAAACTGCATTAGCGCCAGTTTTCTCTGCATAATTCCTCGAAAAATTGAATAGGAATCGTTTGTCACTCCGTCCAGTCACAGTTCCACACACAAAGTGCACATTTTACCATTGAAATAGTATGTGCAATGAGTGGTGTGTACGGTGTAGCTAAGTTATAGGCCTGCGTAGCCTTTATCATTTTTTAAACTTTAGGACCCTTACCATGTTTCACCTCCATTTTATCTCATTTACCAACATCTATCAACAACAACAACAAATTATAGGCCTAATTTCAAAGCAATATTTGTCGGCAAGTTTTCAATTTCAGTGAATTAACGTTGTGCAGTAACGGTCTATTTCACATTATCACAATTAAAACTTTGACAGTCTTGACATTAGCATTAACAAATCATTCATTCATGAATTCAATGTATTCAGAGATGGTTTTTGTAAAACATTGACAATAAACATCAGGCAATATGAGCGAATTACTATTCAATGCTCGCCGAGCTAAACTCAGCAAATACAAAGCATAAACCATAAGCACTCCCTATCGTCAAAGCCACGTCCCAGCCCGTAGAGCAGCGGCCAGCGCAAACGGGGCAGTGACGGTGGCAGTGCAGTGGTCGTGGCAGTACAACGACATCGAACATTTTGAGACAATTTGATAAATAAATCAAAGAAAACTGTTACAGAACTTACTGTTTAGCCTTCTACAAATGACTTTGAAGTCGCTGTCCGAATCTGACCCGTGTTCCTTTAGTTTTTGATGAATTATCGACGGACTTATCAACGGCAAAACGGTAGTACCGGTAGATCGAGTTTTCTTTTTCAAATATTGCACTTGGCGGTTAGACGTGCGCGCGTGCGTGCGAGAACAACATGTATAATAGAGCTACCTGGCAAGCAGCCAAGCGGCCCCGCTAGCCAACGCATATGGGGGGGGGGGGGATAAATTATGACCAAATCTGGGGGAGGGGACTTCTTCGCCAAGATAAATACACATCCCGATATGGGTGGGGGTGAATTAAACCAAATCAGGGGTGTCTTCTTTTTCCTCTCGATTGGTTCTGGGATGGAAACCATGATGGCGTGAGATCAATTTTTGCCACTGTTTTCCTTGGATCTTGGAATCTATGAAAGAAAGTTTTCGATCCCTTCATATTTTTCCTTTTCTCTCTCTTCTTTCTTTTTTATTTTCGTTGTCTTTTTTTCTTTTCTGTTTCTTTCTTTTCTTCTTTGCCTTTTTCTTTTCTTGTTTTTTTATATTTTTTATATTTTTTACTCATTCCTCTTCCCTTTTAATTTGCTTTTGTTTTGATTGAAATTGAGATTTCATTCAGTATATATTTCTTTTCTGTTACGTACTATATCCTGTATGGCGGCAGGGAATTTTGATAGGGGTGGGGGAGCAAGACAATATGGATAAATCATTTCAATCAAGTAATGACCGGCCTATAGAATAGCTCTCCTCTTTATGAACGCCGTCCGTGAGAAAGAATAATTAGGGCCTAAAAATAGAATTAGAATTTTGAAAATATCATTTGTAAAAAAAAAGAGAGGAATAATTCATGATTGGAAGCAGCTATAGTAGCGTACAAATGGGTTCGGAGGGGGCTAAATTTGGACGTTGCAGACTGACCATATCAGGGTTTGCGGATGGGAATTTGATAGAGGTTGGGGGACCAAGACAACCAACAGTGAATTTATTTTGAGCAAAATATGGGGCATTGCAAGAAACTTGCAATCGAACGAAAATCAATTTCACACTCCAAAATCAATTGAAAGTCATACTTTTCATTGCAAACTTGCAACTGATTTATTGTTTCTTCCATCAAAAAATCCAAATTGATATGTTTTAGATAAAATTAATGTATATAACGTGTAAATTTGCATCTTCGGATTAATTGCAAATATCTTTTTGGAACACTCCAGATATAGTTCTTTTCATAAAAAGCGGCCATAAATAAGCAAAATGATTAAAAATTAAATAGAATAAAACTTTGAAAATAAAAATATGAAGAACGTAGTTTAAAATAAAAATGAACAGTATACCGTACGATAGAGGAGCTACATTTCTGCCGTTCAATTTTCACTACCAAGAAACAAAAAGCGAAAAGGAAACAAAGGGGAAAAGAGAGGATGGTGATGGATATTACTGAGACACCATTGAGTATATGGTATACCATTCACCATACCAATCATACGATTATAGTGGCACATACTACTGAAACACTATTGAATATCACTGAGACACCATTGTATACCACTGACACACCATTGGGTGTATGGTATACCATTCATCATACCATTACAGGCACATACTACTGAGACACCATTGAATACCACTGAGACACCATTGTATACCACTGAGACACCATTGGGTGTATGGTATACCATTCATCATACCATTATAGAGACACATACTACTGAGACACCATTGAATACCACTGAGACACCATTGTATACCACTGAGACACCATTGGGTGTATGGTATACCATTCATCATACCATTACAGGCACATACTACTGAGACACCATTGAATACCACTGAGACACCATTGTATACCACTGAGACACCATTGGGTATATGGTATACCATTCATCATACCAGTCGTACCATTATGGAGGCACATACTACTGAGACACCATTGAATACCACTGAGACACCATTGTATACCACTGAGACACCATTGGGCGTATGGTATACCATTCATTATACCAGTCAAACCATTAGAGGCACACACTACTGAGACACTATTGAATACCACTGAGACACCACTGTATACCACTGAGACACCATTGGGTGTATGGTATACCATTCATCATACCATTACAGGCACATACTACTCATACACCATTGAATACCACTGAGACACCATTGGGTGTATGGTATACTATTCACCATACCAATCATACCATTACAAGCACATACCACTGATACACCATTGAATACCACTGAGACACCATTGGGTAAATGGTATACCATCCATCATACCAATCATACCATTACAAGCACATACCACTGAAACACCATTGAATACCACTGAGACACCATTGGGTGTGTGGTATACCATTCATCATACTAATCATACCATTAGACACATACCACTGAGACACCATTGGGTATATGGTATACCATTTACCATTAAATAAACTACCAATTACCATTAAGAACTTACCATTGAAACACCACTTAAATACCATTCGCGTACCATTTACCATTCAGATCACCATTCAACTACCATTCGGCACCATTCAAATACCATTGGCGATTTTTATAAGGGTTGGTTGTATTTATGGATGTGTTTTGGGAGAGATCTGGTATTGGAAGCTGACCACGTGAGTGAATGACACAATTAACTGATCTGGGTCCCGTCTAATGAGTTAATAGCAGAGAGAAAGGAGAGAGTGACGGGAGGGAACCCATCACAACTTGGTGGCAGCGGTGGGATAGTCAGCTTAATAGGATTTGGACTGGATTTTTAATTTTGTTGAGGGTTTACTTCAAGTTTCACCGCACCTACAGGCGCACCGGCAGGCTGTTTCACCTATGTACACCTTAACCCAACTCAACTGTGGCTTACACCGTCAGGCGATTACCAGCACCTGCAGGCCATTTCACCTACACACGCCTTAAACAAACTCACCAGTGGTTACCACCTGCAGGCGGTATACAACAGCACCTACAGGCCATTTCATCTAGGTGGCGCCTTGAATAATTTCAGCAGTGTTTAAAACCTATATACAGGCGATACATCAGCACCTTCAGGCCCCTTTATCAAGGTGGCGCCTTGAAGTAGTGCTTAACACCTACAGGCGACACACAAGCACATATACATGCCTTTTCATCTCATTGGCGCCTTATACAATTAGAGCAGTGTTCAGCACGCACAGGCTATACACATGACCGCACCTGCAGGCGCTTTCACTCTATCTCACGTCGCCTTAAGCAACCATTGTTTGACACGGACAAAAGGTCTACAAAACAGCACGTGTATACTCCATTGCCATCATCTACGGGATCTTCGTGCTGTTAAGCTCCTTTGTCATCGTGACTCCTGCAGGCGCTTTCTATTACTTGGCACCTATATTATAGGTGCAAAATCGGTGCACAATTACTAGTGTGTTTTCAATTGCAGACGCCTTTATCAGCTCATCTTATTCATCAATTTTCTGCCAAGTAGGCATTGAATCGTCAACATGGCGGCGGGGTAACTTCAGTTGGAAGATGAATTAGAGGTATTGGTAGCTGAGTTGCAGCGCTCACAGTTGCAAAGTGATGAGCTATGGAAAGAAAATCATGGGCTCCGTGAGAATTTGGGTCGCCTGATCAGTTCAATGGAAAGAAAGCCTTGTCAGACTGAGCAATATATGGATCCATTAAGGAAAATGGAAAACTGGTCGGCGGAGAGTGCTCCTCGCATCGATGAACGCCAACCTCCATTTTCACCTGTAGGCCGAACAGCATTCGAGGATAGTCAATGGGAACCACCACTCTCCTCTACTACTAATAGGAGACATCTTCGATCAGAAATGGGGGAACCTATGCAAACAAACGGTCTACGAGGAAAACAACGAAACCATATGGGAGATACATGTAGCTCTGGACAGCCAATTACACATACATCTGTGCTGAAGGTCGCCAAACCCAACATAATTCCAGACAAGTTTGATGGTAAAGTTCCCTGGAGGGATTATTCAAGACATTTCGAGGCTTGTTGTTTAGCCAACAATTGGGGAGAAGAAGAAGCAAAGGTTTTTCTTAGCGCCAGTCTCCGTGGACCTGCAATCAAGGTTATTGGCGGTCCTATAATGTTGACGTGCAGAATTTAGACTTCAAGGACCTCATTGGTCTTCTAGAAAAGAGGTTCGGACCAGGACAACTTGCAGAGAATTATCTACTGGAACTCAGATTTAGACGTCAAGGTAATCATGAAACGTTGCAGGAGCTTGGACAAGCTATACGGGACTTATCTGTACTAGCATATCCAGAATTGCATGAGGAGGCACAAGACCGCCTGGCTAGAACTCATTTCCTCGAGGCTATCAATCAACCAGAGAAGGTGTTTTCAGATCTCGTCCGCAGTCGATGGATGAGGCAATACAAGCAGCACTGACAAGTGAAAACTTCGTCAAACTTGAAGAGCAGCGAAGTAGAGGAAGGCCAAGACATGCCGTTCGGAAAGCGGAAAATGAGTCCGAATCTGCCATTCTGAATCTTCACAATGAGGTGCAGCTCCTACGTGAAAAATTGCAACATAAAGAACAGGAACGTGAAAAAAAAGAGACCAAGGGGAAGATTCGATCCGAAAGAAAGATGGGCAACATTCGAATGCTAAAATTGTCACAAAATGGGACATATTGCAAGGCATTGTCAACAACCAACAGAAACAATTCGTCGGGAAACGAATAGCAGCTGACTCTGCTGGCCGAGAGAAGGCTTATAGGAAAGAAAGGCCTAACAACTTAGCAAATCTACATGGAAAGGCACATATAAATATTTCTGACAAATATTTCACTTCTCCATCTAGCATAAGAGACGGACAAAATGGTCTGTATGTAGATGTTGAAATAAGAGGGATAAAAACTTCACTTCTGGTGGACACAGGAGCGACCGACACAATTTTGTCCTCCACAGTATACCACAAACTTCAAGTGAAAAGAGACCAACGCTGAAAAGCTTTGATTCAAAAGTAAGAAATGCTGACGGCAGTCCCATGGAAATTTTGGGAAGTTCCACGGTAGAGTTGCGCGTTGGGAAAAGTGTTTGTAGTATCGAGGTAATGTTTGCAAACATAGGCAGCATAGATGGGATACTCGGCATGAAATTTCTGCTCGCAACTAATGCAGATTTATACCTGCGAAGAATGGAATTGTCCTTAAATGGGGAGAACATAAAATTAATGAATAATGAAGGCAGGAAACTATGCAGGAGAGTGACGGTCGAGAAAACCAGAAGAGTAAGCCCTGGCCAAGAGGTGTTGGTAAGGGGACGAGTGAATGAAGCACAAGGCGTTGGAATAATAGAAACATCGGATAGTTGTGAGGTTGGGCAGAAAGGCATTTTGGTTGCTCGTGTGTTAGCAGATGTAAATCAAAATTTGGTACCCCTGAGACTCTTTAACCCAGGTAAAGAAGATGCAGTGATTAAGGAAGGAACTATGGCAGGTTACTTTACACCCGTAAATGAGAACGAGATAGACAACATGCCTTCAAAGTGTACAGTAGGCACTGGTGGAGGAATCGTACCAGATCATCTTCAAGACCTGTTTGAGAGAAGTAAACTTGATGTAGACGAGAGTCATCACGAAATGATCGCCAACTTATTGATCAAGAATCAGGATGTGTTTGCCAAATCAGACACAGATATTGGACGAACGAACCTTGTAAAACACAAAATCAACACTGGAGACACACAACCTATAAGACAAAGGCCACGGCGATTTCCAGCAGCAGAGCAACAAGAAATCAACAGTCAAATAGAATCCATGTTGGAAAGAGGAGTGATTGATCCGTCTGGAAGTCCTTGGGCATCAAACGTCGTCCTTGTTAGGAAAAAAGATGGGACTAAGCGGTTTTGCGTCGATTATCGGAAACTCAATCACGTGACAATCAAGGACGCTTACCCTATTCCCCGGATTGATGACTCTCTTGACACACTGAATGGATCAAAATGGTTTTCCACGCTCGATCTTGCGTCAGGTTACTGGCAAGTTGAATTGGAAGAAGAGGCAAGGGAGAAGTCGGCATTTGTTGTCCATGGAGGTCTGTACAGTTGGCGAGTAATGCCCTTCGGGCTTTGCAACTCTCCGTCGACCTTTGAAAGGTTTATGGAACGAGTCCTTGCTGGCCTTCACTGGAAAATCTTGTTGGTGTATCTTGATGACATCATTGTATTCGCAAATACAGTGGCCGAAGAATTGGAAGGACTTGATATAGTCTTTAGTCGACTGAGAGAAGCCGGTTTGAAACTAAAGCCACGGAAGTGTACTCTCTTCAGGCGAAGTGTGCTCTATCTTGGGCATATTGTGTCATCAGATGGTGTGTCCACTGATCCGGAGAAGACGAGAGCAATAGCAGATTGGCCAAAGCCTACGAATGTAAAGGAGGTACAAAGTTTTTTAGGACTTGCCTCCTATTACCGAAGATTCGTTGAAGGTTTCGCCAATATTGCCCGTCCACTGCACAAATTGACGGAAAAGTCAAGGGACTTTGTATGGACATCCGAATGTGACCTAGCGTTCCAAGAACTGAAGTCTCGTCTTCAGTCATCACCCATTTTATCATATCCGGATCCCGAAAAGGACTTTATCCTAGATACAGATGGAAGCAATATGGGTATTGGCGCTGTTCTATCACAAGAAACCGATGGAGAAGAGAGGGTAGTGGCTTATATGCTAGTAGGACACTTCCGAAGGCAGAGAAAAACTATTGCGTAACAAGAAGAGAACTCTTGGCAGTAGTTACATTTCTCAAGAAATTTCGACAGTATCTCTACGGAAGGAAAGTCACAGAACTGATCATGGTGCCCTACGTTGGCTTTTGAACTTCACAGAACCTCAAGGACAGATCGCTAGATGGTTACAAGTTATAGCAGAATATAACCTAGTGATTGTGCATCGAGCCCGTCGCTCTCATACCAATGCTGACAGTCTTTCCCGGAGGCCTTGCGGTTCATGTTCCCATTGTGAACGACAAGAGCTTGATCGCCAAGGCGAAGTCGTAGACAATGAAGAACTACATCAGGGGCATCAGCTAAGGAGGAAAAGGAGCAAAACGTCAATGCTGTAACGATTGAGCCCTCGATCACTGCTACAGATATGAGTAAGATGCAATGTGAAGACGAAAGCATGAACTGGATCATTGAAGCTAAGAAGGAAGGTGGACTCCGACCAGATTTGTCGAAAGTGGAAGCCAAACCTCATGCAAAGAAGTCTCTCTGGCGGATATGGAATCAACTTGAAGTGAGAAAAAACGTTCTATGTCTATGTCGTCGTTGGGAGTCAGATAACGGAGAGGAAGTCAAATTCAAAATTGTTCTCCCGCAAAAGTGTCGGAAGAAAGTTGTCCAGGAACTTCATGGAAATACCACAGGAGGACACTTGGGAACGAACAAGACTATCACGAAGGTCCGCACACGATATTATTGGCCATGCATGGATCCCGACATTAGGTCTATAGTGCGTATGTGTGATGTTTGTGCAAGCAAGAAACGACCTACCAAGACAAGACGAGCTCCGCTTCAACAAAAACCAGTAGGCAATCCAATGGAAAGGGTCGCTTTGGACGTAGTTGGGCCCTTACCTGAATCGGTGAAAGGCAACAAGTATTTGCTAGTAGACGGAGACTGCTTTAGCAAATGGATGGAGGCATACCCCATAAGAGATCAGACGGCAAAAACCATTGCGGATAAATTTGTAAGTGTTATGAAAAAAATGTTCCTTTTCAAGTACAATCTCAAAAATAATGTCCTCCGTTTTCCATGAACTTTTCGGGGCTTTGTTGAGGTCCAACAAAGCGAATCAGAAACGTAAAATTTAGCTTAAAAATTTTGCATAAAAAGAGGGTCCTTATAGCAGTCTTTCATCAGGAATCCGGCTTCGAGGTCCACCTCATACGCTGTGACGACCACTTCCTGCTGCATGAGCTCGCCGTCACGGAATGTTTCCCTCTTAACTGTTTGGCTTATTTTCTTTACTTTGCCCACACATGTGGCCTCCAACTCTTTGTCTGTTAACGTGGTCCCTACTTTCGCGGCCTCGTGCACTCCGTGTATCTTTGTGGTTCCTTTAGTATGTTTAGTTTGGTCTGCAGATTCCTTGTGATTTTGGTGCACTGTCACTTGATAACGCCGTTCCTTGCTCTCCTGGTACACCTTTCCTTCCTTCCCGAAACATGTCGTGGAACTGTATTCGCATACATTCAGTTTTCCCCTCGAGAACTCTCTCTACTTCTAAATTCCCGCCCTATCCGCACTCGTCTGATATCATTGGTAACTGGGACGTCATCCTTCGCTTGAACCAATGTCCCCTCTGATTCTTCTGCGTCCTCACATGTGCTGTCGGCCGGTCTTGCCTCTGATTCTTCTGCATCCTCGGATGTGCTGTCTGCCTGTCTTCTTTCTGAGGCCAGAAGAGCCCACATCCCTCTTGCTTTTCCTTTTAAGGGCTTTCTATTCTCTCTCTCTCCACCTCGTTACGGGTCGTTGATGATACGTCAATCACCAGATGATCGCCGAAATCATATTCCCTTTCACTTCCTCTCTTACCAGAGGATAGTTCCTTACTTAGCCTTCTTTCTGAACCTCTCCCTCTTTTGCAGTCGATCTGGTTCCTATTTTGTTGATCACAGTGTGGGCGATTTCTGCTTGCAGTATTCCGTTGTGACCTACTTCTTTCCCTTGTATGTATTTGGACACGTTTGGGCAATCTTTCCTCCAGCTGGTACCTCGATGACCGTGGACTCCTATGGGGAGAGCGGCTTGCCCAGGGGCTTCTCCTCTTAGGGCTTCTCCTGTGCTTTCTCTCATGGGCCCGTAGATTATCCAGTCTCCCAAAGGTCTTTCCACATTCCTCACATTCGTACTTTCGCGGATGCCCATGTTGATCGTCTAGATGTCGCTTAAGGCTTCGATAATGACGGAAGAACCGGTTGCAGGTGTAGCATTTGAAGCTTCCTTCAGATCCCATCTTGATTATGTCTGTATCACAACAATGAAATGAAGAAACAAATAAAGCAGGTTAATCCCGACAGCCAAAACACTTTATTCATTGTTACTGTGGAATCACACACTCGCATCCATCTACTGCAATTACATTCCTAAAATATATCGTTTCGGAGCGACCCTTTGTCTTGAGGGATATTGTTTTCGAGGAGGTGGTATGGGTTTCGAACAGCTAGGATTTGTACGTGGAGCAGGTGAGGGGTTCAAACTGGTTTGATTTGTTCGTGGAGCTGGTGTAGGTTTCAATCTTCCTTGCTGTGTTCGTGGAGCTGGTGTGGGTTTCAAACTTCATTTATTTGTTCGCGGTGTAGGTGTGGGTATCAATCTTCTTGGGGAAGGAACTGGGGTGTCTACTACTCTACTTGAAGTGTCCGAAGTAGGTGTGGCACCTCCCTCTGCTACCATTCTTCGGGAAGGAAATGGGTCGCCTATTCCTAGATCTTCATCACTAATGTTTATGTTGTCCTGACCAGAGATTTCTTCTTCTAGAGTGGAGTCTATTACTCTGGTAGTTTCTTCCAAATCGGTTTGTGGCTCCTTGGTAGGGTTTTAGCCGATCGCAATGAATCACTATCATTTTTCCACGTGGTTTCCTTTGGATTCTGTAGATGACATCAGACAGTTTATGAGTAATGAGGTAGGGTCCTTTCCATCTTCGCTGTAATTTTGGACTTAGCCCTTTAGTCTTTGCGGGATTGAAGTACCAAACAAATTTTCCTACTTGTAGGTTGTCTTTCTTGGTTTTCCTGTCATAAACTTGTTTCTGATGCCTCGCTGCTTGAGCTAACTTCAGTCGAGCTTGCTCATGGGCCGACCTCATTCTTTCTCTAAGCGCGAGCGCATAGTCTGTTGTCTGCTCATCATCCTCTTCCGTGTCACTTGTAGATTCCATAGTAAGATCAATGGGCAATTGAACCTCACGTCCCAGCATTAGCATATTCGGGGTCTCTCCTGTTGATTCTTGGACTGCTGAACGATAAGCAAACAATGCCATGTGAACTTTTTCGTCCCAGTCCCGTTGTCTTCTGATCGGATCTATCATCATGGAGACCATGGTAATTAGTGTCCCATTGAATCGTTCGACGAATCCATCCGACTTCGGATTGTACGGTGTTGTTCGCGTTTTTTCTATTCCCAGAATTGAACACATTTCTGAAAAAACTTGGGACTCAGAACTACGACCCTGATCCGAGTGCAAAACCTTTGGTACTCCGAATCTGCAAACGAATTCATTTACAAATTTATCCGCAAATACTTGTTGCCTTTCTCCGATTCAGGTAAGGGCCCAACTACGTCCAAAGCGACCCTTTCCATTGGATTGCCTACTGGTTTTTGTTGAAGCAGAGCTCGTCTTGTCTTGGTAGGTCGTTTCTTGCTTGCACAAACATCACACATACGCACTATAGACCTAATGTCGGGATCCATGCATGGCCAATAATATCGCGTGCGGATCTTCGCGATAGTCTTGTTCGTTCCCAAGTGTCCTCCTGTGGTATTCCCATGTAGTTCCTGGACAACTTTCTTCCGACACTTTTGCGGGAGAATGTATGTGAATGTATGCGAATACAGTTCCACGACATGTTTCGGGAAGGAAGGAAAGGTGTACCAGGAGAGCAAGGAACGGCGTTATCAAGTGACAGTGCACCAAAATCACAAGGAATCTGCAGACCAAACTAAACATGCTAAAGGAACAACAAAGATACACGGAGTGCACGAGGCTGCGGAAGTAGGGATCACGTTAACAAACAAAGAGTTGGAGGCCGCATGTGTGGGCAAAATAAAGAAAATAAGCCAAACAGTTAAGAGGGAAACATTCCGTGACGGCGAGCTCATGCACCAGGAAGAGGTCGTCACAGCGTATGAGGTGGACCTCGAAGCCGGATTCCTGATGAAAGACTGCTATAAGGACCCTCTTTTTATTCAAAATTTTTAAGCTAAATTTTACGTTTCTGATTCGCCTTGTTGGACCTCAACAAAGCCCCGAAAAGTTCATGGAAAACGGAGGACATTATTTTTGAGATTGTACTTGAAAAGGAACATTTTTTTATAACACTTACAAGTTTTCTTAAAAATTAAAAGGATAAAATCCGAGATTTTACGGATTATTGAAGAGAAAGAAAAACAAAAATAATCATTTATGATGAAATGGAAATTGCTTCTTAAAAAAAACCCCAGACATTTTAGCTTGACCTAAATCAAAGATGTTTTTTTTTATTTGTTCAGACGTTAAAGTCATAGGGGTCAAGTGTTATTCCCTGTCATTGAGATTTTAATTTCGAAGTAAGGCAAAACGATTTTAAAAAACAAAAAAAAAAACAAACTTGCATGTCAGCCAGGGGACTGACCAATCTTGGGTGGGTGTTGTGTAACGAAGTCAGTTTATTGTAAACGTGCGTGCACGTGGCGAGACGGCTGCAGCGCACGGCACGTATGTCCATCGGTCCATTGAAAATGGTTAGTTGCGGTTTATGAGGCCTTGCGGGAGGACGTACGTGCCGGGCGCTGCAGATGATCTCGAGGTGCCGCTCGTGTGACACAGTGTTTTGTATTAGTATAAGTATAAGGGTAAGTTACCCGGAAATAAAGTGCTGTAACTTCAAGATTGATTTCAAGTATAATTTATATGCGTTGGTTGTATTTATGGATGTGTTTTGGGAGAGATCTGGTATTGGAAGCTGACCACGTGAGTGAATGACACAATTAACTGATCTGGGTCCCGTCTAATGAGTTAATAGAAGAGAGAAAGGAGAGAGTGACGGGAGGGAACCCATCACAATATCAACACCAATATTTACGTACTTCAATATCGATATCTTCAATATTTTCTTAAGTTAAAAGGCTGTTCTACAGTGTACCTTGAATCAGTACATCCTTGTAATGTTTTTTTGTACTGTACATGCCTTTGAGGTATTGTATTTATTGATTGTATGGCATATTTACATTTTTCTACATTAATATGCATATCAATACCATCTTTACATCAATATCCACATCTATCTATATATATCAATATTTTTGCATCCAGCACATATTCTATTGGTTATTTGTGCTTTATGCTTTTGAGATATGATATTTATTGATGGTATTGGGTTTACATTTATCTACATCAATAATTAATGTATTTCAACACTAATATCCACGCACATCAAAATTCGCATATAGATATCAATATTTCTTGCATTTACATTTAATGCATGTTTGACCTTGACGAGGTACATTGTTTATGTGTTTGTACTTACATGTATACATGCCTTTTAAGGTATGATATTCATTTATAGTATTGCATTTACATTTATCGACATTAATATCTCTACATATTGATATCAACACCAACATCCATGTACATCAACATCTATATCAATATTCTTGCATAATATATTAAAAGGCTGTTTGACCTTGATCCATTGCATCCTTGTACTTAATTGTACAATATATACCTTACATATTCAGTGTATCTTAAAACTGTACACATGCAAGAATATTACTGCGTTACTCAAAGCTGTGTATGTCACATGCTTTTCCAGAAGATAGGACAGTCTTATTAATAGTTCCCAAAATAGTTATATGAACGAGCCAGTTAAATCCAAATGAGAGAATTGATGACATCACTCACTCACTATTTCTTTTGTATTTTATTATATGAAATATGAAATATTTTTATTGTCTCGTCATTGTCATGTGAAATGAAGTTTTATTCCACCCTGAACACGTGGAATTCCATTATTTTAACATTTTGTGCTTCAGGCAAGGAGGTCCTAATCGTCAAATTCGTAAAAATTGAAATATTGTATAATTCAAACAATAAAAAATTAAATAAATAGTGAGTGACATCATCGATTTTCTCATTTGGATGTAACTGGCTCGTTCATATAACTATTTTGTTGAAAATAAGCGAAACTTTGAAATATCATCATAACTTTCTTATTTTACATCCGATTTTGATGAAATTTTCAGCATTGTGCTCGTCTGATTTTTCTCTATTGATTCAAATCAACATTGTCTGAGGTGGACTTGACCTTTAATAAAGAAATTGAGCTGTCTAGACTGGAAACCAATCTATGCATCCAATGATGTAAACCATGCCTATGATCTCTTTTACTCAATTTTTTATGATGCCTATAATGAATGTCTTCCTACTGTTAACAGTAAAAAAAAAACACGATTCCACAAACCATGGATTTCTTCTGGCATCTTGAAATCTATAAACAAAAAAAATATCCTATATAAAAATTTTCACAGATACTCTGGACCAGAAAAGATTTAAAAAAGGAAAGAAGAAAAATACAAAAGCTATAAAAACTGTTTGGCAAAAGTAATTCGGTTTGCAAAAAGAGAATATTATGATAAAAAATTTAACACCTTAGGAGGTAACATGAAAAAAACATGGCAAGTAATTAATAACATATTGGGGAAAAAAGCTCAAATTTCTCTACCAACCAAAATGTTTTACAATAATGAATCTTTTGATACCAATCAAATGAAATCTAATTATTTCAACAGATATTTTGCAAATTTGGGCAAAAATCTTGCTCAAGTCATCCCCGACTCCCACACAGATTTCATGTCTTTTTTAGGAAACAACAATACTCATTCAATGTTTGTTAAACCAACCAATATAATTGAAATACTAAAGATCTGCTCCTCCTCCTTGAAATCAACGTTTTCCTGTGGCTCTGATGATATTATCCCTGTGAAAAAATGTATTTATCAATGTGTCCATCCACTGTGCCATATATATAATATGTCTCTTGAATATGGTGAAGTTCCTAATGCATTTAAAATAGCTAAAATTGGTCCAATTTTCAAAAAGGGTGATCGTAAAGACATTGTTAACTATAGACCAATTTCTGTTTTACCCATCTTCTCAAAGATACTAGAAAAAATTGTTTTGAACGTTTGTACAGCTTTTTGAATCATAACAATATATTAATCTCACAACAATTTGGTTTTCGTAAAAGATATTCAACGTACATGCCAATATTTCACATGTATGATCGTATAATGCAAGAAGTAGATAGGGTAATCTCACCATTGGTATATTTTTGGATCTCTCGAAAGCATTTGACACCGTTGACCATGACATACTTCTTAAAAAAATGAAACATTATGGGATAAGAGGTCTCGCTCTTGATTGGTTTGACAATTATTTATCGAATCGCATGCAGTATGTTGTGGTCAACGGTGTCAAGTCAACTTTCAGTCATGTATCACACGGCGTTCCGCAAGGGTCCGTCCTCGGCCCCTTGCTCTTCCTTCTGTATATCAATGACCTCGTAAATTGTTCCTCAATTCTTAATTTCATACTCTTTGCTGATGATACCAGTATTACTCTTTCTCAAAAAAATATTATTCCTCTCATTAAGACCATAAATATTGAACTTCGTAAAGTCGTTGTCTGGCTTCAATGCAATAAACTGTCACTGAACCTTGAAAAAACTAAATTTGTACTATTTAAAACACAAACTAAAAAAATTGGTAATAACATTCCTCCAGTTATTATGGATGGCAAGATTATTTCCCAGGTATCAAATATAATTTTTTTAGGTATCAAGATCAATGAATTTCTATCCTGGAAACCTTATATTGATGAATTATGCACTCGTTTATCAAAAAGTACTGGTGTCCTCCGCAAACTCAATTTTATTTTACCCAGACATGTCTTAATTTCACTTTATAATACTTTGGTTTTACCCCATCTCACTTATTGCTGTATGCTATGGGGGAATGGATTCAAAACACATTTACATAGATTATTTCTTATTCAAAAAAGGTTAATCAGAACAGTTTGTAATGCTCATTTCAATAGTCACACAAACAAGTTATTTCTTGATTGTAAAATATTGAAAAATTCGTGACTTGGTTCTTATGTATACTTATATATTTATGTACAATTACCATTCAAATCTCTTGCCAAATATTTTTAATAATCTCTTTAACACAAATGCCTCTTTCCATTCATACTTTACGCGTCATTCAGCAGATCTTCACCAATATCTTCCAAAAACTAAAATTACCCAAAACTCTACGTTGTAGAGGAATTAAGCTGTGGAATGATTTAAATAATGATATTAAACAAAGTAAAACCCTAAATAAGTTTAAAAAACTCTTGAAGTTGAATTTTTTGCTCAGTATAAAAACTCCTCCCAATAGCTCACTGTAGGTCACTATGATTTATAATTATTACTCCTAGTTTGCTTGTTTGTTTATTTCCCCTATGTTAGCCAATTCTTTCTCTCTTTTTATTTTTTTTTAATTGTATTTCAATGTTATTTGTTTTTCACTCTTTATGTATGTATTATATTAATTTCTTGGGGCTCCCAATCCCATGTTTTTTTTCCTACTTTGTATATACCTGTATTTTTATGATTGATTGATTGAAATAAATTTTTAATTGAATTGAATTGAATCGAAGAGGTGTACCCTCATTTTGCTTTTAATTAATCAAAAATAACTTCACAACTCACCATGAGACTTAAAACTTGACATCCCACAGAAAATGTTACCTAACTGAATAATTTTTATTGGTTACTCACATTACATGTTTACTCACGTTACAGTTTTTCTTCGTCATTTTTATAAAAAAATTGTACTTTTTAATGATTTTGATAGTCATCACTGTGTCAAAGATTGTTTGAAGGAAGAGAACTTAAAATTCCTTCAATTAACTGTGAATAATTTTTCTCTCAGAAAACAAAGTCAATTTTTTAGTTACTCACGTTACATCACCTGAGCAGGTTGCAATATTCATTTTTTAATGAGTACTACAAATTCATTTGTAAAGCTGTTGTGTATATTAAGTAATTTGACACTTCTAAACTTCAGAAATAAATAAAGTGGTATGTTGTTGCAATAACAAAATAGTAATAAGGCATATTTCAATTTTCACTATTTTTCTTGTATTTGGTACAGAATGGAAGACACAACTTTTGACCATTGTTTTCCACAGTATACATATGAAAATAAGCTTTTTATTTCTTGTTCCTGAAACTATCATGTACAAAGGACTTATAGTATTAAAAAATTCAAGAATATATTGAATTTGAATTTTTAAGCTCATGTCCACCAACCTGTGGAATTGCCCCTCCTGATTAAGTATCCAAGACATGTGTTGCATGGTGAATGCCGATGCTCATAATTAAAAGACGGCGCCCTCTATCAATGCCAAAAGTTTCTCCCATTATGAAAGACGAATCCTCAGATGTGAGAAACGCAATAACACACGATACACACGATTTTTAAATTTTAAAAGTTGGAGCCAGTTTTACACCATAATCTAAGGGGAATCACATGATTGCCTTTCAATTCCCTCGTAGCTTTGATAGTTTAGTTTATTATAAAAAGTTTTTTAAAACAGGACACACTGAGCAGGATTATTATTGAAAAGATGGTCTAAAGCGGCTTATGCTGTTGTTTATTAAATCATGGAGCTACTAGTAGCTCCGTAGCTCCGTGATTAAACTAAGGCGTTGATTAAAAATATGGAAAGTCTTAAAATTTCATTTTCCCCAATTTTCTATTCACCTGAGTGACTTGTTCATGCGTCATTCCAATCCTCTCAAAGACCGTAGTCGAAACCACAGCAGGGCTGAAAAATTAAGAACAAGACGTTCAGTGTGGAAATGCAAAACCTTTAAAGTGCAGGTACATGTAATGCCTATTGCCCAGTGTGGACTTGGGAGCTAATTATTACCAATATAAGTTATACAAATTAATGTTTATTCCGCCTAAATCATCATGGTAAAGCTATTCTTCTCAATTTATTCTATAATTTCTTTTATAATTTCCTATAAAGCGCCTTGAGCACTCTACAGAGTGGATTTGGCGCGATATAAGTCTAATTATTATTATTATTATCTAAAATTATTAATGGAACATTCATAATGTGCACAAATGAAAGTAAGGAAGTGGCTGCTTTATGGCCCATCTTCAATATTTTATATCACCATCCAATGTTATCATATATTCTTCCTAATTTATTTAGGAAGATGATTCGGCAAGAGAAAAAAAAAGAGACCGTTTGCAAAGCAAATACAAAACACGGCCGGGCGACTCATTAAAAACAAAAAGATCCATTTTCATCTGTCACCACAGCGCCCCGTATGGGGCGCACATCATTTTTGTTTTTGTTAACTAATGCACACGTTGTTACCGAAAATCCCCCCAAATGCTAGTAAAAATTCTATTAACTTGAATATAGTGCTACAAAATTTACGAGGGGGTTGGACATTACTAAACCGCTATAACGTAAGCTCGCACAGATCTCACTGAAACTACCAACTGTTCGTTTCCTCCTCTCTCATAGACTCTGTATAAATGTCTAATTCACGTGAAGTATGCCTTGTAAATCTTTTATATCTGCACGTGTTTGTGTTCTCTCACTTATGAGGAGCAATAAATTGAAGATAAGGAGGATCGACTTTTAGAGTAGACATCCCGGGTAGACATGTACACGTTCAAAGAATAAGGCACGTACAATCCAACTACACTCGATTGAAACGAACTCCAAGACATGTCCCCCAAACTCTCCCAAATGCGAATTACCACTACCACTCTTTTTATAGAGAGCTAGATCGAGCAAAGTATCCTTGAGCTAATTTCTCTCCTTCTCCCAAGAGCAACATTCGTCCTCGGCCTAGATGGGATGCACGCGACTGCGAGTCGGTCCTTGATGTTGCATCTGTTTCGAGACCGACCCTGCAGGACTTGTATGCAAAACAGAACTCAGGTGAGGTCGCACACGACAGAGATCTGTCATCTCTGGGCGAAGTCGCACGCGACTGAGAGATTATCCTCGCCGTTGCGTAAGCGAAGCTGTCGCTTTTGACGAGCGAGGCCCAAATCAGGCACTGTTGGGAATGTTGGAAGGATGTTCAGGCAGAACGAGATGTAGACATCCCGAAAACTATGCCAAGGACCATTACAAGCTCGAGAAGGCTTTGCTTTGCTCTCAACATGCTCAATGAATACCGAGATATTCGTAATATGTTGTGTTGTGTTGAATCCTGCTGGAATTTCCCCTTTTTTCGACCAGAAATCTTGGAATTGATTTACCATATACACATGGACTGTGAGTATCACCTTTGTAAGATTGACTTTGATTACAATGTGAAAATTTTTTCTTTATTATTGGAGTATAAGGCAGGAAAAATCATGTTAATGTGGAAGCTTCTGTGTGTCTGAATTTGATCTACAGTCCCATGTATATGGTACAGTGATGTTGATCAAGAACTCTTCTTCTTGTTTATAAACACTGAAGGTGACCTTCAAATTCATTGCACTTTCCTACATTTGAATTTGACTACTGCATGTAACAACCATTGTTCACCTTATATTGTACTGAACAAGGTTAGTTGAGAGTGAAAGCCTACTTAATCGCATTCCAATATAATAAGCTAAGGCTTTTTATTCTGAACAATGGCTGGTCTAGTGTTCAATTTCAATGAACTCTAGACAAACTGCAGCTGTAACATGCCAAGTGATTAAAGTCCTCTCCCACAGAATGAAGAGTTCCTAAATATTCTTGATTCCGCCGTCAGTAGAGCTGTTGATAAAAAAAATGTCAAAAAATGAGTTAATTGAGCGCTTGGACAAAATGCAGAGCTCCATCTATGATCTGCAAACAGATATGGATAACAAGAATAGAGAAATTCAGAATCTAACAAAATTAACACAACACAAAAATCCAAAATCGAAATGCTTGATCGAAGTATAAACAATCTGGAACAATATTCTCGTAGGTCATGTATCAGGATCCTAGGGGAAAATGAAACAAATGGTGAAAATACTGACACTGTTGTGTCTGACATTTGCCAGTCTAAACTGGGAGTACATGTTGACATAAGCAAAGACATCGATAGATCGCATGGAACAGGGAGATTAAGGTCCCAGTCCTCAGACAATCCATTGCCACCACGCCCAATTATCGTCAAATTGACTTCCCATAGGAAAGGAAAGAAATTCTGCAAAAAGGAAAACTCTTGAAGGGATCGGGTATCATCATCGTAGAAGATCTTACTGCAAGAAATCAAAAAATTGTTGAAGAAAACACGTGAACACAGAAAAGTTGTTCAGTGTTGGTCATCAGATGGCCGTATCATCGCCCTGCTACCAGCCCAAGGAGGGAAGACCATGACTAAGCTGATTACCTGCGAAGAAACTATAAACATATCAAACTGAATGTAAACAAATGAAAAGAAAATACATGCATGAATCAAACACTTCCAACTGAATCATACACATGGGAAATGCATTATTTGCATGTACCCTGGTGGACTCTTATATGTCGACTGCTATTGAACTGATTCTGAACGTTTTTCACACTTCCATGCATTTTTCACGAGATTGCTCTGTTATTACAAAGATGGATTTTATATGTTGTGATATGGTTTTTTTTATAATGTTGTATCTTTCTTCATTTCCTCTCATTTGTCAAGTTCTTCTTCTCTGTCTTTCCTCTCTTCTAATACTTGGCTTGTTTCAAAACTTTACTCGTACATGTCTCTGTCAGTAATTAACTGTGATTCCTCTCCAGTAAATCTTGATAATCATTGGGTAAAATGTTCAATTTGTAGCATTACAGAAAACATTTATAATTTGAAACAGGATTTGCTTAGCTTTAGAAATGATGTAACAAACAATAACTTTTTATGTAATAAATGCTTAAGTGAAATTTTTCCTTTTAATAATATTAATGATGAAAAATTCTATGATACTTGCCACATGTCTCTTAATGACCGTGGAAATACGTTTTCAGATTCATTCCTACATGAAATTATTAATAATGGCACACCAAAGTTATCTTTGAATAATGATGAGCCTTTTGATCCTATTAATCTGTCAAACCAGTATTTTACTGTAAAAAAAATAATGAAAATAACGGATCATTGGGTAAAACTTATTCTATCATACATCTCAATTGCAGAAGTCTTAATACAAATTTTGAAAATTTAGCAAAGCAGTGCCCGTCTGGACAGAGTTACTCCGACCTTCCTCGACCAAGATACCCCTACTGAAGTCCAGGAATTTCGTAGTCGGAGGATCAAGGTCAGATTATATACATGACATTATCTTTTTCAAATTTAGCCCCCCCCCCCCGTAACAAAGCTGATGTGCCCCGTTTATTCTCTCTTTTGAATATCACTCTTCATTTTTTGTTAGAGGATCATGATTTTAATTTAGTAGAGAACGTACAAACAAAATGAGAAATGAAATGAAGATTGCATTAAAGGGAAATAGCCATGGGAACGAAAGAGTCCCCTCAAATGGCTAATGTTTTTTTTTTTTCAAAAAAACAATCAGTTTGCGCTTCGCACTAATTGATCTTTTCCTTACGAAGTATAGTTTTGTTGTAAAATAAGTCCAGCAATAATATATTTAAAACATTGGTCTTAGGACCACCCCCTCCGCTGACGTAATATGTGACGAGAAAGAAGGAAAAAAAAACGGTGAAATATAAATCTTTGACAAAAATAGATTGTTTTAAAAATCTATTTGTGGTAGGTCACTTCGCTCGCTCGCATATTTTCGTAAATATCGCCCTTTGCCTACGCCATTTCTGCTTGTTATCCTATTTTATTTAGACTCGTAAAGTCACTGACTCCCCCTCCCCTAAACTAAAAGAAAAATATCTCTGGTACAAATCATACATCGGTATTTTGTCAGTCATCCCCTAAACCATGCATGAAAAACAATCGACATCCATGCATATACTTATTTTCATTCATTGATTCTTTCATTCATTCATTCATTCCTTTTTTTGACATGTGAGAAGCAAACAAACTAAGGCTCCCTCGGGTCAAGGAGAATTAATGCAGATCATCTACAGTAATCTTCAGAACAGAACAAAACATCACAGTTCAAAGTACAATGCGCAGGAAGCGAGGAGCAATAAACGGTTGACATATACGGCGTTGCAATATACTGTATAGCCATGATAAAGCCTCCTAATGTTCGAGATAAATTCACGTCGTAGTTTAATGAATTAATATCTAGGAGCCTATACAGGCTCTAGTGACGTCTTAATTTCATCGTTTTTCAGACGGAGAGACAAGGGCCGTTTGTATTTGGTAAATATATCTAGATAAATAAGTTTGCTCGCCTTTAAATTTAGGTAGAACTAGAAATTGGTCGTTTAATTTGCCATGGCATCGGTCATACCCATATTTAGTTAAGTTTTTCTTTTTTTCTCAATCAATGAAGCTGACTGTGTAAGCTGTTGTGCCGTGCGTCCCCAAGTCTCGGGCAGGCTGGGCCGCACAGGGGGTCAATCGACGGCTGTATGTTCAGGAAGATAGATCTAGATCTAGGCATTGCCGGAGGCATTGCTATGACTGGGAAATGCGATCTAAATATATATTCGCCTATCCTGAACAGTTTGTTAAAATATAAGCCTATATAAATTAAAATGGAATCTATCAAGTTAGATGAACCTTTTATAGGCCCTAGCTGTTAAGCCCGGATCACACTATGTGACTCGTTGCGATCCGATTTACAAAGAAATCATAATAGCATTTGACATGAACATTCCAACCAACAAAATCTTAGCGATCCAAAGGCAAGGTCAGAATAGTTGCAGGAATGTATTTCCAGACTCAATGTAGGAATAAAATAAAAGCAAATTCAATTCGAAATCGTATTGACGTGCATCATTGCATGTCTGCGACTAATTACCCCCACACACTTATTTCGTGGCCCCTGCGTTAAAACCAATACACTATTCTATCGTCAAAGAGTAGGATGATCACCCGGTGTTATGCATCTACTGGTCCCGGTCAATCTTGACGTTCAGATGCCATAATAATCAAGAAAGACAAGACAAGAAGCCGATTTGGAAGTTACTCCTACAACAGGGCTTGCCGCAAAGGAAAATTATGGATGCCCCAATCCGCCAAGGAAATGGCGCAAAGCTAATGGTGTAAACCCAGGGCCACCATCAGGAGCCAGCTCGTTTGGAATTCTGAAAGTGGCAAAAACGCAATGGAAACATGTGATAAGTCCATTTGCCTCCTGTAAATACCGTTCGACGATTGGCCAGTATACTCGTTCACTATGACCAAATAGTTGCATCCCTTGTAGGTGTAATGAAAATATTCTGCACATATACACTGAAAGGGGAAGGCTGATGAGATAAGCTAGGGAATGGTGGTGCACTGGGATTGGATGGGGCTAACGGTTACACTGAGTGCATCTTGCACGTACAGCACTGATCGCCAGAGTAATGCCGGTAGTAATGCTAGGCAAGAAGACATATGCTTCAGCATGAGCAGCCATCGAGGTAACCCCTTGGTGAGCAGCATGCAGGTGGGTCAAGATATCATCCCAGAATGAAGGAGGAATGAATACATGATCATTGTAGATGATAACCCCAGTGGCAGTCCGCATCTTCATGCTGGCAGGGATGAGGTCCTGTTGACGTAATCCAAGGCGGCGAACTATCTTCGTGACAGCTAAACAGCTCTGACACATGGTGTCAGCCATAACATGGGTAAGATCGAGGCATCGGAGGAGAGGAGAAATCCAAGAGTTTCGTAGTCCTCAGGAACAACCTGAACAGTCACATGTACAAAGTGTTGCTGGAAGACTTCCTTCTGATCCATGCTTGGTTCATTAACATGATGATCAAGGGGAATCCGCAGGAGCGATCATAGCCATGGACAGAGCAGGAGTCAAATGCAGCATTCTCCTGTCCCTCGGGGGTTGCAGGAGGGAGCAGATTTGGTTTTTCCCTGCTGCAGCACACGCTCTCCATGTGGTGAAATATATCACAAAGCCTGCATTTGTGTCCCTAGGCATCACACTGTCTTACGGATGTGAGCAGGAGCACCCCGTCCTTACGTGCCACAGTAGTCACACAAGTCTAGGCCCTCCTTGAGGTACATTATTTTTATTGGTTTTCCGATATGAGCTGCTAGCAGATTTCACAACGTGAGAGTCTAGGAGGGAAGACGCAGAACACTTGCCGGCCTCCTTTGCCTCGATGAACCGAGGCAAAGAGGTTGACCTGCATCTTGGGGTCAGCGATTCCCCTGGTCAGGGCATCCCGCAGTATCTCATCAGTGCATCAGTGTATGTGATATGTAACAAAACGTTTTTTTGGGGGGTTGCTTTAATTTGCCCTGGCAACCCCACTTGCCAGGACCATGCGCATGATTCAGAAAGATCAAGTTTGTGAACCTCGGTTTCTATCAAATACTTTGTATGAGTGTGATATTAGGGTGACACCATCGTAGAATCTGTGCATATGGATAAACAAATAATGCATGAAATAACTTAGAGTCGTCTGCAGGTAAACATGCTAGGTGTTTTTTGATTTACTCTGGCCTTTTTTTGCCACCATTATCCCCTTGTGCTCATCCCTTTGCCCCCATTCCCTTGTCCACCTCCACTTTTCCCCATCCCCTTGTGATAACATTTGTCCCCCCCCCTTGTCCCCATCCCCTTATCCATCTTCCCTTCTCCGTCTTCCCTTGTGATCATCTCCTTGCCCCCATCGCCTTGCTCCCTAATTCCCTTACCCACATCCCTTGTCCCCTCCGCTTGTTGCCCATTCCCTTGCCCCCATCCCCAATCATATTTTACCAATCCCCTTGTCCCGCATCCCCTCGTCCCCATCCCCTTGTCCCAATACCCTTGTCCCAATCCCCTTGTCCCCAACCCCTTGTCCCCAACCCCCCGTCCCTATCCCTTTGTCCCCAACCCCTCGTCCCTATTCCTTTGTCCCAATATCCTTGTCCCCAACGCCTCGTCCCTATCCCCTTGTCCACAACTCCTCGTCCCTATTCCCTTATCCCTATGCCGTTGTGCCCATCACTTTGTGCATAAGATACATGTAAGGCACTACAATTTTCTACTGCTGTCATGTTTATCCTTCATCACACAGGGTTAGCTGTTTCAGGTACATGACAAGAAAGACAAATTAACAAAATGTCAGGCATGAGGAGATTGCAGACTCTTTTGCACCATACTTCCAAGTTAAATTCTTTCGCTAGTCAATCTGTACATCAGGCAAAGACAACCTCCCCATTAGACAGGATGTTTAGCTCAAAGCATGGTCCTGCTCTTCAAGTCCATCCTAGGATTGGTTTTGCAGATGACCAGCTTGATGTGAGGGCCACTGGATTACTTCCAGGTCAACTTGTAAAGCTACAGGCAGAAGTAGAGTCAGAATGCCAAAGGTTCAAGTTTCGATCAGAGGCTATGTTTCAAGCGGATGCCAAAGGTCAAGTCATAGGTATAGACTACATATGTTTATTGTTTAAATAAAAACGGAATAAAATAGATATTGATGAAACTACCTTTATGTGGGACTATGTTTGAAAAACCAACAATAATAAATTGTTCTGGTAGGAACTTTAGTAAAGAGGTAATGTTTTGATCATGTTTCAGAGGTACACATTAAAGAAAGGAATAATTTGCCAGAGAGGGAATGTATTTTAAAAAAAAAAAACCTTTGAACAAATTGAAGATACTACTAAAGATCAAAACAGTGTTATACGAATACCTACATGTTATTGTTGCATAATTATTACATGATAACTCAGTGTATTAAAAGAGGCGGGCTCAGCCTGTTCAATACTACCTTTCAGTATTTTGTCTGCTGGCCTCTACATGTAGAGGGGTGACAGTGTAGTTCTAGTATCTGGTACCACACATTTTGGTATGCGTTTGTTTAGAATTAAAAAAGGGCTGGCTGAACCAAGCCTAGACACCCTCCAGAACTGGTCAAATATGCGGTCAGTTGAGTACAGCATTTACAGTGGACGAAATACATTTCTTTCACTGTAAATTGTGCTTTGCCGAAACATGCTTATTTTGATACTTGATGTTGTATCTCTCATTTTTATTAATGATCTGGTAATACAGTCAGTGAGCATGCATCTCTTGGGGGAACCTATGAAGGTGTGGAGCCTATGGGCCTAATCTGGAGCTGTAAACCTGTACCAGAAGTAGCTCATCTTTACCCTAGATTGAAGAAAGCAGATTCAAGACAACCACTGAAGTACACCATAAAGCTTTTAGATCGTGTCAAACCTGGAAATGCCTTGCTTGCATCTGAGGTTGTTGAGAGATGCTATCTGGCAGACTTTGTTGAAAGGAGAGAAGTTTCTACTGGTAAATGCCATGGGGTGTTCTTCTTCCCAAAACAGAAAGGTATTAATTGAATTGTTGCTTATCCTATTTTAAGGAAATCCATGTCATTTTCACAAAATTTTAAACAGAGTTAATTTAGCACCTAAATGTTAAATTCATGCCAAAATGAACATGGATTCGGGTTCTTGATTTTTTGCTATCGTACTTTAAAGCACAAAAATGCTGGACTTTATGTAATTTTCACCAGTTTTCGTAGTTGTATAGGAAGGTGTACTAAAGAGGTGTGAACATTAAAAGTTGTGGGTTCATTTGCTTGTTTTTAAACTATCATCACTTTTGTTGGAGCAAATGTGCTTTAAAAACACAAACACGTCATAATGTTTCTATCTACATACAGAGAAATTCTACACCAAATCTCATTTAATCAAACTCGATGTCATATTCGTAATTCTTCACATTACAGCGAAGTATTTCAAAGAGGTAGAGGAGAGTTGGTCCATATATTATTTTCCGCTCATAGCTTCATCAAATAACACATCAAGTTTGCTGCAGATGACTGTAAAAATCAGCTGATTGCTCACCTGTTCACTTATTGTGACGTTATTGTGCGTGGCGTAAAATATGCACAGATAGGAATGACCACAAACATAACTTGGGGAACGCCATTAACTTCATACCAAGTTAACGACTAGCGTGGTTCAGATCTCAGCACCTAAAAATGTCAGATTGACGCCTAAATTTGACCAATTCTATGTTACCTTCTTGCGAGAAAATATCACCGATTTTTTTTAAATAATATAATTGTTGCATATTTCCTCACCCAGACATGCAGTTTGAGATAGTGTTGCGTCATTTTATTTCCAGGTAACTCTGATCCTCTCCCAGTGATTGTTGAATTACGAGGTCTTGGTAATGGAGTCTTGGAAGATCGTGCATCACTTCTGGCATCACATGGTTATGCGGTCCTCGAAATAGACTTCATGGCTTCATTTGAATCTACAACAGACTTAAATGTCTTTTATTTTGATGCGCAAGCATTCCTGGTAAATTCTTCTCTTCAATTTTGAGCAAGTCAATTTGCAATTTATCTCCAAGTTTATAAACCTGATAGTTTAATTCCATTAACTCGCACTCTATGGAAGTGCTTGCTTCTCAGTGGGTTTTTCCAATGTTAGGTAAAAATAAAATAAAAAAACAAAATGTACTTCATTTCGGTTTCATTCCTGCTATTTGTCATACCTACCAGATTACCAAGGAGTGCTGCCTTAGGAAAATAGCACACGCAGCAACCCGAAGCAAAATCTTTGGGTGATGAAACATCCCTGCTTCCCAGGTCCATGAAACTGAGCAGTGCATAAAAATCATAAAACTACCTACAAGGGCCTGTATATCCATTGTAAAAAAAAAAATCTTATCACAATTTACAAAATCAGACATGTTCCACAACAACGAATTATCATTAAATGGCAGGAGACAATTTTCTTGCCACCTTGCTATTGATATTGGTGGGTCATTCATTTTTTTTTTCAAAACTGCATGCATGTCATCATGAAATTCTTCATGCATTTAATGAAATTACAGTTATGATGTCACAATGCAATGCTTGCGAGAGTGACTGGGCTCAGTCTCACAACTGTTAGGAAAACAAATAAAGTGTTGGTTATCTGTCTCTTTCCAAATCAATCTTGGATAAAGAACTTAATGTGTCCACACACCATGGGCTATTGTTTGTTTACATATAACCTTTAGTTGAAGAGCTGAAATGATTATTTCATATTACATGTAAGCCAGGGTTATACCAATAATTTCGGACCAACACTGCCCCATTACGACCTGATTCGGATGGATTCCGTGAATTAGAGACAAATGGGTCTCGAATAGGTTCTGATTCAGCGCCGAATCACCAGGAATTGATCCGAATCAATTTTTGCCATCCGAATAAAGCCGAATGGTGGCTCAAATCAAGCCGAAGGTGGCCAGAATCGAGCTGAATCGGGCCCAATCGCTCCGACTAACTTGAAAGCCGAATGATAACGACCAGAATGTTGATTCGAATCGGAACAAATATGGCCGAAAGCACCGAGTTTGGACCATTACTTCCCGAATGATACAAACCTAGATACGAATAGGTCCGAATCTGCCCAGAATACTACAAATGCCCCCCCCCCCCCTAATGCAACCGAATACTCCCGAATGTGGCCACATTCAGGAGTATTTTGGAGGGTAGGCCTATTCAGCTGGGTTTTGAGCATTTTAAAACGAGCTGAATTCGTCCGCGAATGTTCCCGAATCACTTGAATTTTCTTATATTTGCGGAGGGAGAACAGAATTCACCCGAATATGTGTATTCAGATGGATTCGCAGCTGATTCAGTTCCCGGCCGGTGAAACTCAGGCTTTAAGCTATTTCATTTTTGTTGGTGACCTTTTTCTCCTTTCTATATATTTCTCCATTTCCTTCATGATGAATGCATGAAGGATTTATTTCAGTACATTGAAAAGCACCCTCGTTTGGATGCATCTCGAGTGGGTCTGTTTGGTTTCTGTACTGGCAGCACATTGGCTCTCCAAGGAATTTGCAGATTAAACCTTCCTCTTAGATGTACTGTATTCTCCAGTATGTTTGAGTTGTTGCTTAGTGTCGTCGGAATGAAGATGCCTGATGGAACATACATGGATCCTCTAGGGTAAGTGCAAGTGTTGGCTTATCTTAAATGGTCTATTCATAGTGTTCACATATCAACATTGAGATGGATGGAGTTTCACCACCCAGAAGTATTAATTATAACAAAGCAAAACATCTGAAAGTCTTGCCTCTGAAACCGAAGGTATATATTTTTTACTCTATAAGCCCTTTTCTTGTACTCCAAGGTTCTTCCCCCGCCATCCACATGGCAATGCCACAGGTCCCTAATGTAGGCTAAAATCATTGTGCAATATCAATATGCATGTTTTCCATTTGTGTTCTTCTTTTACTTTGATTTCTCTAGTTTTATCTTGATTCTTTCTTGAAATATACTTCTAGATATTAAGCATGCCCATTTTTTTTTATGCAGGCCTCTTGAACTATTTACAGGAACCTACACAAAGGATGGGTATACATGGTTTTACTGCAAGGACTATGAAACTATGAAGAAAGTTTATGCAAACCAAATAAAAGCTAACCTTCCTCCAGTAAGTAAAGATTTATGCTCATTATGAAGGGATTGGTTACTTTAACCCTATAAAGCTCAGACTATTTTGATATTGCGTAGCCGGGGGGAGGGGTACCTCCTCCATCAGATCTCTGTTATTGATTGCATGTCTGCAACAAAAATTGGTACATTCGTAAGCCATGACGTTATCTTTTTTGCCAAAATCTTTCATATTAAAAAAAATACATATTATGCATGAGGTCATTGAATTCGGCTGTAAATATTTAAATATTGATCTAAAACTGCAAAATTTTGGATACTTTTCAGGATTCTTGGAAACATCAGCATTTTTCTTTCTTTATCTTTTTTTTCTAATGCTTAAAAATATATTTCTTGACTTTGTCATGATAGTGGGTTTTTTTTTCGACAATGACTCGTTGGGGACACTATTTTATTATTTCAATCAATTGCCGTCAGTCTCGCATGCATAGCAGAGCGAGACTGTAGGTGCCACTTTTCTGACAGCAGCGACGCGGCGGCGTCGTCAACATTGAAATTTGAACCAAGGTTAAGTTAGAACGTTATCTTGAAAAGTACATGGACCTAGTTCATGAAACCTGAACATAAAGGTAATCAAGTATTACTAAACATCCTGCCTGAGTTTCAAGTCACATGACAAAGGGCAAAGGTTATTTAGGGTCAATGAACTGAGACCATTGCCATCATTACTTTGAAACATTATGGATACAGTACATGAAACTTAGACATAAGAGCAATCAAGTATCACTGAACAACCCATGCAAATTTTCAGGTCACATGACGAAGGTCAAAGTTAATTTAGTGTCATTGAACATTGGCCATGTTTGGGGTATTTGTTGAATTACCATCATAACTTTGAAAGTTTATCGCTCTACATGTAGTTCATGAGACATACGAGTAATCAAGTATCATTGACCATCTTGCATAAGTTTCAGGTTGCATGATCAAGGTCATTTATGGGACAATGAACATAGTATTTTATAATCATATGAATGGTGTTTTCGTGAATAATACTTTTTTTTAAAGTCAGAATTGCTGTTATATTGATGGCGAGACTGCCAGAGGCATCCACTTAAGAGCTTTGGCTACATTTTTTTTCTTGCATTGGATTTGTACACGAAGTCACGTTTTTGAGTAATTTTGGTTCTGACATACACTTACAAAATGTTGCGCAACTTTGGAAACACGTAGCTGGGTTTCGCAAATGTGCTCTCAAAAGTTGCAAAAGATTTAAAATTTGCAATAGTCATGAAACACAGTGGTGTAAACTTTTTGCGTGACAGATTTATCACAAAAAGTTTGAGGAGGAGGGCCATTCCCACCCCATCCCCACCCCCGTTACAATAGGGTTAATGAGTTCCAATAAAATCATGGCTTTGATTTGGAGCGTTTTCATGAGTAAAGGTTGCTAAAACCAAGAGTGGCAGCCCTGTTTTTGTTAACCTTTTACACATGTTAATACTATTTATATTGTCATCCTTACAGATTGAGAATCTATCAGTGCCTTCTCTCTTCCTCATTGCTGAAGATGACCAATACCAACCATCAAAAGAGCGCATGTTAGAGGTATGGATCATAAACATTTTCCTTAGGCTCCTAGAAGGTCCAAATTATTATCCAAAGCCTTGCATGAAGTTTTCATCAACCTCTCGGGTGATAAGTTGCAATTGCTTCACATGGGAAACTTCACGATCTTATTTAGACATTTCCATTTGAAGCACAGTTCAGAGACTTGTCATTTCAGACAGAAGGTAGATTCTGCATATAGCTGGTCAGATTTGCACACTTTGTGGAATCGCCCTCATTTTGGTTGGAGAAATATATCATGGGTTCATAGATAAGAGCGTACATGAAGTAAACAAACGTGTTGGCCTCTGCAATGTGTACTTTGGAATGGCAAGGAATATAGCATTGTGTTAAACGTCGCAGTGTAAAATCAAATCACCATAATGCCCAACATCCTAAGCAATTTGTCTCAAGTTTTATGCAAGGTATTGGAGTACTGCGTTCAGTTAAATTTAAACTGATAAAATATTTCATCATGTGCAAACTTATACACCTACTCTGATGTTTTTTATACAAAAAACAATTAGTGTTTTTATATTCTACATTATGTTGAAATGATCTATTGTAAAAAAAAAAGAAATTAAGACTCTGTATTAAGATATCTCTCCAACTTGTATTAAAATAGTTTCAAAACAAGTTGGAGTGATATATGGTAATACCAGTATCATAGCGAGTGTTCACCGATTAGAATTTATCATAACTGGTTTGAAAGTTGATTAATCATATATAGATTTATCAACTGTTACTGGTTGATGTATACTCTGAACCAGTTAGTTAAAAGTTCAACTGTATAAGCCCTTGGCTATCTTTAAGTTGTATTGTAATTACACAGCCTGAGGGGCGCTTATTTCAGCATGCATGCATGTCATCAGCAATATTTTGTTGTTGACGGGCTTTTTTTCTGAAATGGGCTTAATTTTTCTTTTTTCTAGGTAGCTCTTTTTTTATCATCAATTTATTTTTTATTAATCATTAATTAATTAGTCTGAAAGTCTAGAAGTCCTATATATTGGTATTATAACCTCATTAGGAGAGAAGCAAAGATGAATTCTTTGTGCATTTTTTGTTTATAGGTTATATCTGCCATGAAGAAAGCAGGAAATGGTGATTTGGTGGAGACGTTCCACCTAGAAGGTTCAGGACACTTATTGGATGCACCATATATGCCTATCTGTACACAGTCTTCTATCAAATTCCCTACTGTACGGCGTCGTAAGTACATTTATGAGAAGAGATATTGCTAGTCAAGTTGATGGCCTACCTGCAAACTACTAATCTTTTTTTTTAACAGACATTTATTTCAAAAAATTAACTCTATGGTTTTCAAAACGAGCTTTAGTCCATGATAACAACCCATTGTCAATATTTGCATGAAGGCTACCTAAATTCATACCATACGACTTGTTGTATGCCTTTTTTATCAAAGCTTACAGGAAACCAAATATTGAATTTGTTTGGGTTGTTTTGATACCTTCCCATTTTCCTATGTTTGCTGATATTAATATAAAATGAATAAAAAGTAACAAACGGTGGCTGGGCTCAATAATTGTATTTCTTATCAGGACACAAGTAATTTGGAGGTTGCTCCTCATGTCTATGTGATATGACTGAAATATTTCATTGTTTTTTTTTTAATCAGAAATATATCACTTTATTCAAGGGAAAGTCCACCCAGACAAAAAGTTTATTAAAGAAAATAGCATAATAAAAAAATCACACATAGGAGAAGGGTTTAGGAGAATCCATTAATATTATTAAAGTTATTAGAAGTTTAAACTTTTGATTTGTGACTTCACGTGTGAGGAGCTTCACCATATACCGTACAGAAAAAATAAATGAAATTTTATTTTCTAAAAATATATGGAAATGTTTTTTGTTGTATGTTGAGTACATAACCAGAAAAATCATTTCACTCCAGCTCCTGAGAGAGAGAGAAGAAAAATCAAGAACCATTAAATAATTTGAATTTGTTTATTTTATATTACATGACATTTGGGGCAGCTGCTCGTATATGACGTCACAATTTAAAAGAAAAAATAAAGTTCTATAACATTCTTAATCTTCAATGGATTAACCTCAAACCATCAACAATTTTTAAAAAATTTTTTTTTCTCTATTTTTTTTACAACAAACTTGGTCAGGGTGAATTTTCCTTTAATGTTTTTTCTGAGATATATTACTCATTAATCGAATAGAGATATCAGTGATTTGATTTATAACAATCCTATTTTTTTGCCCTCCCCTGTTTATTTATACAGCATATTTTACTACCTGGGGAGGTACACCACACTTGTATGCCCACTCTATAGAGAAATCCTGGAGAAAAGTGATCGAATACTTCAACCATCATCTCAAACCAACACAAACATACAGATAAGATAGTTGAAGCCTTAGCATCTAAAAAATCTAAAGGATATGACGGAATCAGCACAAAACCTTCAAAACATGTAATATATAGCATTGTCTTTCCTTTAGAACATACCCTTAATCTCTCTCTCTCTCTTCTGGCTGTTGTCTCAATTTATCAAAAATAGCAAAAGTAGTCCCAGTTTACCAAAAAGATGACCCGACTAAAGTTACGAATTATCGTTCTATATCACGTTTACCATGTTTGTAAAAAATATTAGGCAAATTTGTGTACAAACGATTGGAGTGTTTTTTGTCATTACATAAAATTCTTACTCCAGCCCAATTCGGCTTTAGAAAAAATTCTCAACCGATTTTGCAATAACTAAATTACTTGACAATGTTGTTAACTCTCTTTCAAATACAAATCACGTAATCGCTTATTTATGGACCTAAACAAAGCCTTCGACACCATTGACCATAACATTTTCTTACATAAACTATATGATTACGGAATACATGTAGTTGCCTGTTCATGGATTAAAAGTTATCTTTCAAATCGACAACAATTTGTCTCTATTAATGATATTAAATCTCCGGTGTCCTTTTTAATTGTGGAGTACCACAAGGTTCGATATTGGGACCACTTCTGTTTTTAATATACATGTATACCAATGATGTAGTAAATTCTTCCCAAATTCTTTCGTTTATTTTATATGCTGACGACAGCAACATTTTTTTATCTCACAAAATTTAGATGAATTGATTAATAGAATAAATTTTTAATTTAAAAAAATGTTTCGTCGTGGTTTAAATGTAACAAGTTATTCTTAAAACATAGGTTAAACTAATTTTGTTCATTTTCAAGCTACTCATTCTCCCCAAGACATTCTATTGACAATGAGCCCATAGATAAAATAGAATGTGTGATTTTTTTTGGTATTACAACAGACAAATATTTATTATGGAACCTAGACGTAAGCAATATATCCTCATCAATGGCTAAAGGAACTGGAATATTATACAAATTAAAGTATTTTTTGCCAGAGCATTCCCTTTTAATGATATACAATGTATTGGTACTACCATATATTAATTATTGTAACCTTATTTGGGGAAACTGTACTTAAACTAACCTTGAACATTTACTTTTATTAAAAAAAAGCTGTTAGGATCTGCACAAAATCAACATGTCTTTCACACACTGATCCTCTTTTTTATCGTCAAAAACGTATAAGATATATGATATAAATACTTTACAAAAAGCTATTTTGATGTATAAAAAATCATTACAAACTGCTTCCTCCTGTATTTACCGATTCCTTTTCATATAATAACAACTTACATTCATATCCAACACGGACTTGTCAGAATATTCAGCTAGAAAATCCTAGAACACTATTAGCACAAAAAACACTTAGACATCATGGGCCTGACATATGGAATACTTTGCCAAATTCACTCAAACAGTTAAGATTCCTTTCTCCCTTAGAAAAAAGTATTAAATCATTATTATTGAATAAATATTCACAAAGTTAAATGGAAAATTGTTCTTTCTCTATATCTTTTGAAACACATAATTAAAAAAAACACAGAAAAAACAACAACCAAGAATCAAAATAAAACATACAGTATGAGGACCAAGCTGTCCCTCCCCCCGGCCATTATGCACCCGCACACTTTCATTAAGATATGTAGGATGAATAATAATTATCATTGTTTTCTGGGGTTGCCACGCAGTCAAGCTTAGCTTATAGTGGCAACCCCTGCAACCTTCTAAAAAATCGTATTAATATAAAATGCAATTTTGTTCAATGGTTTGCTTCTCAGTTATATGTATATTATTATTGTATTTTCTTTGTTAATGTGTTTATGAAAAAAGTGTTGCAGAAACCAATAAATGACATAAACTAGTCACTATTATGACAATACTAACAAATATGTTAGCAGGACTGGATCAAGAGATTTCGCAAGTACCAAAAACATTGTTTTTAGCGCTTTTCAGGACTACCTTTATATGGGAGTTTCATGAAGCCTCGTTTTAATGATATTTACTGACAAGTTAGCTCAGAGTCAATCAGGAGCAAGAAATTCAGTAGAGTAGCTGATAGTTGACAGTCAGTAAATATCTCTTTCAGAAAATGCTTCTAAGGGGAATTCAAAAACTTCTTCCTCATGTCAAGAATTTTACTTGGGTGGGAGAGTTCAGCTTTTTAGCGGATTTCAGATATTTTTGGTTTTGATTTTCAGCTTAATTTCAGCTTATTTTAGTTTTCATCTGTACAAAAACCGTAGGAGCTCTTTCTTTTTCAGCTTTTTTCAACACTCTTCAGCTTTTTTTGGATCTTTTTATTTGTGACCACTCACACCCCTGATATTAATTGTAATAATGATGAATGATAATGAGGAGTCAAGCTTTGTTTCACAATATAATGAGGAGAAAATTACATATTTCATATTTCACAAAATAAAATACAAAAGAAATAGTGAATTGGAGAGGTCTCTGGTCACCCATTTGCATACCGACCAAGATTTGCTAATAACTGTCTTGTTAAAAATACATAAAATGATAAAGTATATCTTTCTTATTTTACATCCAACTTTGATGAAATTTTCAGCGTTAAGCTTGTGCAATATTTCACATTCTACTATAAAGAACATCCTAAAGTGCTGTATAGCAAAGTAGTAGTAGCATAATGACAATAGTCATGTGATCTGTTTATCAATATATCGCCTTTAGAGCATTATAAACTACAAGCAAATACTTCCCATAAAGACATTAAATCATGAGACCACAGACATTCCTTCATGTCATACGAAATTGAACTTACACTCAATTCTTCATTTAAGACAAAGTGTAAGTCTGTTATTTAAAATGTACAAAAATTTATATTTAACTCGACGTAATCCCTTTATGTTGCACTCGGCCCCTGGTCTAAAACTTTTGTCAACTTCAAAGTGATTATTTGATTTCTGGAAGGTCAAGTTATGCAGAATTTAATGTATCATGTAGCTTGTATATGTAGTCATTAGAGGAAAAGTTTGAAGCTGTCTTGCCATTTACACAAATGAAAAAAAAAGTAATTCAGGTAAGGGTTCAATGCCAAGAAGAGGTATTTTTATGCAAGAAATATACAGGATTATCATCTATATTTCATATTTTATTTTGTAGAAAGGCATTATGACTTCATTGTGCGAATCAAATATCACAACTTCATGAGAAAAGGATAGTTTCATATAATGACATCATATGAATATGCAACAAGTCCCACAAAAAATGTTAATGACACTTTGAATTAATATATCTAAAAATAGTAAATGGTATTATGTAAACAAATTTTCGGCATAACTCCTAATGTGTTTAAGGAGTATGTGTTTGGAACCAGTGGGATTCGAACCTGCCATCTACTGCTTTCCGGGCAGCGACTTAACCACCAGGCTATTCTGGTTCTAAATCACGATGAACTGAAATTCTTATACCCTTGATCCTCTTCTTTCTGAATCGCATACCATTGCCAAAAACCCTAAAATATGTTCAAATAAGTTTCAAATTTGGATCAATTACACATGCCTAGGGCTTGTGCTATTTCAGTGGGAGTCAGGTTTATAATGATTTTCATTACTCATCATCATTTTCTGAGAAACTAGTATTGATTTCATAGTTTTTGGAATCAGAAGTTTGATGTTTATTTGTTTTTGTGATTTTAGGTTTGAAAAGGAAAATATTTTGAAATGATTCCTTAGAGAAAATTTCATTGTACACATCTTATCTCTGTATAATTATTTATTTAAAAAGAATATGTAATATGAATGGAATTAGTATCATTATTTCATCCATGTAAATCAATCTGAAATAGATAATCAAATTGATTATTAAAACATACATTTTGTGAGAATTTATTTTTAGAATTTTGTGCTAATAAAAATGATTTGTTATATTGTTGTGTTGACCGAATGTCTCATTTGAATTTGTGTGTATAAAATTTTACTATATAAAACGGACATATTAAATGTCAAGTCCACCTCAGAAAAATGTTGATTTGAGTCAGTACATTGCGTATAAAAAACGGGACAGATTTGAAAAATATATAAAATTATTGTTTCAAATTGTGATGTCTAAATTTAGGTGTTAATATGTGCTCTAAAGTCTTATCTTTCAAATGCCATTAAAAAATCAGTTTCGTTCATGCTTGAGCGAACACGGAATGTTTTTGTTTGGGGTTAAAAAGGAGGCTTGCGCCAAAATGGTATAAAATTATAAATAAGATGATCGGACTTGCTAATCTGCAGACTTCCTCTTAACAATTTCATTATCTTTGCCACAATTTTCAAATTATGCGGTCAAAATTCATTTTCAAATCTATTCATTTGCTTGAATTGTTCTGTTGTTTCTTTTTAATATGTTTTCTTTTAGCTTTGAATATTCCTTCTTCAAGCAAAAACATTTTTTTTTCAACCGAAGTATGGGAGAGCGTGTATTTTTTTTTTAAATTTCAAATCCTTTCATTCTGTGCTGCAAAGGTTATGGTGCATTTTGAACAGTTCCATACAGATGGGCGGGGCTCGGGGATGCCCCCCCCCCCCTCAATAAAAAAAATCATGACCAAGAAAAAATTGGAAAGGAAATAAAAGGAAAGATAGAAATTAAAATTTGATATCATTTACTGAATATTATGTAATAAAAAAGTGGGAATATTTGTGTGCTCGCTTCGCTCAATCACACCTTTTTATTGTGAATACCCGATCTGTCATATATAGCTCCTTCAAAATTGACTCAATACACCATTGCCATTGAAAGACATGAATCCCTTCCTGTATGTCCTGTCAAGCATATAACTAAACTTGGTCAAGGAATCAATAACCCCTTGAAAAATGGATTCATGTCTTTTAAAGGTACCATAACATAATTTGTTTCACATAAAAGGATTTGAATTATTGCAAGTTTTCCCAATTAATAATGCAAATATTTTTGCTTGGGTTGACAAAAAAGTATTCTTTTCTTACTTATGAAGGAAAATTCAAAGGTAAATGAAAAAAAAACATAATTCGAAAATTATTACACGGATAATGAAAAGGTTAAGAAGAAGTCTGCTGATTAGCAAGAAATCTGATCATAGATCATGTGAATAGATCATGTTAATCTCAGCTCATCCTGACTTAGCGAAGAATCTCGATCAGAACATCGCTACAGATTTGATAGCACTTGATTTTTCGAAAGCCTTCGATGTCATTCCCCACCAAAAGTTGCTCTATAAATTGGACTTTTATGGAATCCACTCAAATACTAAAAGATGGATAACAAATTTTCTTACACAACGACTCCAACGTGTAAATGAAAAACACACTGATTGGCAGCCGGTACTTAGTGGAACGCCGCAGGGTACTGTACTCGGCCCACATCTGTTTTTGCTCTATATAAATGATATTCACGACAAAGTTAGGAGTACTACTAAACTATTTGCTGATGACTGTTTGCTGTATCGTCCAATGAAATCAACAAGCGACCCAGATATTCTTCAGAAGGACATTGATGAAATGGTCAAATGGTCACAAACCTGGGGAATGAATTTCACCCACCAGAAATGTGAATCAATGCGTGTTACAAGAAAGAAGAAACCAGGTGAAGCTTCATATGATATCCTCGGTGTCACCTTGGATGAATGCAAGCAGAACAAATACCTCGGAGTTGTAATCCAAAATGATCTCCGATGGAACAGCCAAACTCACCTTGCAACAACAAAAGCAATCGGAGTCTTGAGCTTCCTTAGACGAAGTTTCCATCATTGCTCAACTTCTGTCAAAGAGAGACTCTATCTTACCCTTGTTCGACCGCACATGGATTATGCAGTCGCTGCTTGGGACCCTTGTACCTAAAAAAATCTCTTCCCTTGACGAGTCCAGAAACAAGCAGCCCGATTCGTAACAAATACAAATGAAAGAGAATCAAGCGTTACACAACTGTTAAATTCACCCAAATGGAATCCTCTCCAAGAGAGACGCGAAGCACACCGTTTAAGCTGTTTCTTCAAAATGTTACATGGCAAACTGGATTTAGACGCCCGAGCAAATACTAAACCTAAGCCAAACAGGAACAGACGGGGACATTCTTTCCAGTTTGAGGTATCTTCTTCCAGGCTCGATGTATACAAGAACTCTTTCTTTCCCCGCACAATTGCATCGTGGAATGATTTCCACCCTACCCTGGTATGTCAAACCGACCCAGATAAATTCACAGCTGCGATATTAAAAACTCCCTAAATCCACCCTCAACCACCACAACCTCCAGTTAAAATTCCATCAGGAGTATTTTGGAGGAACTACAACCAAGTACCATCATATTACTCATATTCTGCCATTCTGGCGCAAGCCTCTTTTTGAACCCCCGACAAAAACGTCCCGTGTTCGCTCAAGCCTGAACAATTTTTTTTTAATTGCATTTCAAAGATAAGATTTCAGAGCATCTATCATCAAAATATAGATATCATAATTTAAAACAATTTTTTATAAACTTTACAAAACTGTCCCATTTTTTATACGCACTGTAGAGAAAAATCAGACAAGCATAATGCTACAAATTTTTATCAAAATCGGATATAAAATGAGAAAGTGATCACATTTTGAAGTTTTGCTTATTTTCAAGAAAATAGTAATATGCACAATTTAGTCACTTGGAAATGAGAGAATTGATGATTTCCCTCACTCATTATATCTTTTGTTTTTTATTGTTTGAATTATACAATATTTCAATTATTACAGATTAGAAAATGATGACCTACAATAACTGAATGATAAAATATTAAACAATTGTAATTCCACATGTCCAGGGATAAAGAAGATTTTGTTTCACAGGTCAATGAGGAGAAATAAGAATATTTCATATGAATAAAATACAAAAGAAATTGCGAGTGAGTGATTTCATAAGTCCACTCATTTGCATACCGAACGGGATGTGGATATAACTTTATTTGTGAATTTATGCGAAATTTTAAGATGTCATAACTTTTTTATTTTACATTCGATTTTGATGACATTTTCAGTATGCTTGTTGGATTTTTTTCTTTTTACTCAAATCAGCTCTTTGTTGGGGTAGACTTGTCCTTTAAGGACTGTTTGAACAAACCAATGAAAATGATATATATTTCATTTATTCACCAATATAAGAGCATAGCGCAACCTGATTTTTTTAAATAATTCTTTTCTGAAAACTGAACGTTTTAAGAACGTTTTTAATACAGAGTAAGCTGTGAATGAAAAAAAAATGCGAGCTCGAAACGCTAGCTAATCATTTTAAAAAATTTAGTCCGGGATTTCTCTAGTACTTATAATCATAAACAGGATCGCTATTTATCTTAATGATTCGCCTTGCGAGCGCGAGTCCCAAGCCCCAAAGATTTGTTTTTTTTTCTGACCTGAAAACAGTACATTTTAAGCATGTTTTCAAGTTAATAAAAACAAGTTTTTTATACTCGAAATTACTGACTTGTGAATATACATTTTTTTTATTAACTTGAAATATACATTAGTATTACTATTATAGATGCCAGCGAGAAGTGCCAGCTGAAATATTTTTGAAATTCAGATCTAAAAATGTGACATTCTTATAAAAGCTTACTCCGCTCGGATTATCAGCTAATTCTGGCCCACATGATGAACCTATTTTCAAAGCCCTTTAATTCAATTTTAGCAGAATATTCAGCTGGCAAGCGATGGAAAATAATTGTAGCCTATAAGCTTTCGATTGGTAGATATATTTGTCAGTTTAACATGTAAATTCGTATGGTGCCTTTAACTGAGTTTGGTAAAAGCAGAAGAATGCATGGTCGAAAATATTAATAGAGCTATCAATTCTAAAGTTAGGCCTTTGTGAAGCCTTGTTACAGCATGGTTCTTCTAACATGAATTCCATATGCTGGCAACGTTTCTTCCTTATTTTATAAACAACTGTCCCTTTAAACCTTAAAGTGTCAATCACTATTATTTTATTATGGTTACTGCACTACGCTCACAAAATCGAACACATCGATCCATGCAGAAATTTTTTGAGACAGGTTTTCTGATTGCAAAATAGGCTTGCAACCGACGACAGATATAAAAATTTCAAGGTTCATATACACATTTTCACTATCTGTTTGAGGTGAAACTTACTTTCATACCCAGTGCAGTGGACATTCAAAGCTGCTGTTTCTTGGCGTATCCACACTGTTTTTAATTTAGGTGAGTCAATACAATCCAGGAAATATGATATAGTTATTTACTAATAAGCATTTTCTTCTCGAAAAAGGAAATTAACTCCTCTTTATAACTTTTTTTTTACCACTTACATGTTAATGTCTCTTCATTTTTACCGTATCACGATTCTTTTTGGAAATAACTAATTTTACATAACCTATCAGAAAAATAACATTTGCTGGATATAGACTTGCAGTTTTGAAATAAGTAGATGAAATGCAATTATTACTCTTCCAAAAGGGGATCCATATTGGGTGTACGTGGTTAGGATATCATGGAAGAAATTGATATAGTGAAATTAAAATGATTGTACTTATTTTCAATGACTATTCTTTTCTTTTCACATGTTAGAAGAACGAATTTAGCAACTACCAACTGAAAGTACACGTATATCTAAGGCAATTTATATGTTGATGTGTTCCTTTTCCCATTTTAACGGACCCAGTAACGCAATAAACATGATAGCCACTAAGAGATGTGTACCTGCAGGGATCCTTGTAGCACTCCTGTTTTCATGTCTCCTGGAGAATACCGTCGTTCATTCCAGGTCAACCGGTGCTCCTGTTGATGAATATAATCAGATATGCGAGACTATGACACCAGGACATTATGCATCTGGGCAGACTTCGGAAAGTCCATATTCCATAATGCTACAAAATGACTATTATACCCCCGGAGTCGATATGACTGGTAAGATATGATTAGTATTTTATGTCCTAGGGTTATGACGGGATAAATAGTAAATGAATAATAATGTGCCTAGTAAGTAATAGAGATTATTTAAATTGATAGAATAATTTTAAATAAATGAATGACATTGATAGGAATGATGAGTGCAAAATCTTCAAGGGAGCACAATCCTAGTAGAAGATCATCGGCAAGGGAGCAAAGCGACCGACCTATAGCCCCAGGGGTGGATCCAGCTTTTGCCAATATATAGGAGGAAAATGTATTATATGCACATTTTCCCCTATTTATCAACCGCCACACTCTAAAAACAAATCAGTAAAAAATGACCAGTTAATAGGGTCAGCTGGATGTAACTGTTATTCTAGTCATATTCAACTATTTTCTAGTCGTGTTTTACTTGAACAGAATTCATTCCGACTTGTCCAGAATATAATTCAGAAGTGTTACTAGGCATCAGTTGCAAACAACTGGCTACTCGTCTAGTCAGTTTGACTGATTTGTTTTAAGGTTGTAGATTGTTGTAAGAGTGTAAATTAAAGCTATTTTTTGTTGCTTTAGTTTTTTCAATGCATTGAAGGATAGTCTTTACCCAAGACTGAAGTCCTTATTCTAATAAACAAGATGAGGTATCTCAAAGGGTCTAAATAAATCATGCAAAAGCGCAAGATCAAATTTTTGAATACTTCATTTAGTGAGACCTGAAAATTAAACATTCTGAGTAGTTTTTGTAATCATGAATAGGAACCGTATTTAACTTAAAATGAAAATGCAAGCGCGCGAAACGAGACCTGATTCCTATTTTACTCACCTGAAAAGCTTACAGCTTTTACATGATTTTTAAAATAATTGATTCTTTTTTACTCAAAGGGGCACAGGGGAAGGCAAAAAACTTTTCCCATCCCCCATTTTACAGGGAGGCAAGTGCCTCCTCTGCCCCCCCCCCTCGCTTCGGAGCCTTTCCTTGAAACAAGTGGGTGGTCATTTTTCTGGCTATACTGTAACATTTCTCCAAAGGCCTATTTTTACATTTTAGGCAGTATTAAAAGTATTGGCATTTAAGAATTCATTCTTGCATGATATAGAAGTAGACTATTTAATAGGGCATAATTTCATTTTCATCTCCATCCAAGTCGAAATCAGCGGAAGTGCAAATTTGAAAGGGCTCCTGCTCCAAATGCGTAATGCAGTTACAGAGGGAATCGTTGGGTCATGGTCTGTCAGTGACGCGGACAACTTCCAGACTGTATCGTGTAACGGAAACAACAACAAAGCTGTTACTCATAAGAATGCAAACCCCAAGACCCTGCCCGTTAGTTTTACATGGACTCCACCCGATGTGGGCGGACAAAATGTTTATGCAGTGTAAGTATAATTATCAGTATACATCCGTGTATCATGTGGAACAAGGGTGGCCCTCAAGAAAACAACCTGTAGCGTATTTCGTTCAACAACCATGATACCGATAAAAGTAGCAACATGATAATCATTAACGAGGCTAAAATTATTGAAAATAAAGACTTTAAAAATAGCATGTAATATACACAACGATAACTAAGTGACGTATATAGGTGTTCATATTTCATAAAACTTATATATTTGGGGGCGAACGAGAAAAAAACCCCTCTTATCTGCCAAAAGGGAATTATGGGTGCAACAAATTTTCACCATCAGATTACGTTTCGTCTTGAGTTAATGTGTGTTTCGTGAAAATGTAAACAAAAATAAAAAAATCACAACAAATGAAAGTAATTCATTAATTACAAAGAGAGATAAAATTCTTGAAACTAAAAGGTTGGTTTACACGCACAACCGTGATTTTCTTATTAAATATAAGATTCTATCTGAAAATCAGTTTGTTTACAGGAAATACCACTTTACAACTAGTGCATTATTTTGTTTTATTGATGAAACAGCTCATGCAATAGACATCGTGTCTCGAAAAACCTTTTAACTCTATTAATCATTAAGGTTAATTTTCAAATTACATCGTTGCGATATTAGTGGCAAGCCATCGATTGATTCACTGATTATTTAACTCGTAGAAAACATTAGTTAAGAATAAAAAGTTGTGACTCAGGGTAAAAATTTGCTTTATGTGGAATCCCACAAGGCTACATTCGATGCCTAATTTTGTTTATTCTTATGCATTTATGATTTCAAAAACTGATTATACTTATATAACCATGCTTATCGTTTTTTCAATACTTTGCTGAGTAACTCAGTGATAGCCTATTATAGTTCAGTAGATATGAGTAAATAAAGAATTTTTCCTCGTTCAGTCCTGGATTCATGTTAACACATTTTCTGAAAAATAAAAAAAAAACAGCAAAAAACAAGTGTGATTTTTTTAACCGCACTATGAAAATATCTGACCTTTTAATGATAGCATGCTTACCAAAGTACCTAAAGTCCTAAATTCTTATATGAATTTATGTTGATAGTGATCTTTGTTGGAAATCTCATTTTAATTTCTTGAGCTAATTCCATTATAGAACTGTACACTAGAATTATAGAAAAAAGTGTATAAAACATTCATTTCCGAAAAATTCCATTGTCTAATGCAGCGCTTCTCAACCGGTGGGCCGCGAAGCTCTCTCAGGTGGGCCGCGAGAAGCTCCAGAGAAGAAAAAAAATAGGGGGATTATAGTATATTTAACATGCTTTAGGCCTATTTAATGTCCGAAAATTGTATGTTTGATCAGTCTCCGTGGGTCAAACAAAGCTAAAGGCACATAGATAGCATGTTGTGATATACATACACATTGTATGATGATTTCGATCTAACTTTGATGTGAACCTCAGGCCTCATGTATGCATATTGTGTATGTAGTTCATTATCGCCCATTCACCGGACCTTTGCAAATGCATTTATTTCTCAAACTGATTGCTTCGAATGTGCTTAAAGGTCAAGTCCACCTCAGGAAAGTGTTGATTTGAATCAATAGAGAAAAATCAGACAAGCACAATGCTGAAGATTTCATCAAAATCGGATGTAAAATAAGAAAGTTATGACATTTCAAAGTTTCGCTTATTTTTAACAAAATAGTTAGAGTTGATGATGTCACTCACTCACTATTTCTTTTGTTTTTTATTGTTTGAATTATACAATATTTCAATTTTTACGAATTTGACGATTAGGACCTCCTTGCCTGAAGCACAAAATGTTAAAATAATGGAATTCCACGTGTTCAGGGAGGAATGAAACTTCATTTCACATGACAAGGACGAGAAAATCAAAATATTTCATATTTCAAACAATAAAAAAACAAAAGAAATAGTGAGTGAATGACATCATCGACTCTCTCATTTGGATGTAGCTGGCTCGTTCATATAACTGTTTTTGTGAAATGAAGCAAAATTTTGAAATGTCATAACTTTCTTATTTTACATCCGATTTTGATGAAATTTTCAGTGTTATGCTTGTTGAATTTTTCTCTTTTTATTCGAATCAATTTTTTTTTATGGGTGGACTTGTCCTTTAAGAGCTTTATGTTCAAATTTCACGAAACATACTTTCATCAAAATGGACCGTGTTTAAAGCGAAAGGGTGCATGGACGCAACAAATGTACGGTTGAAAATTCTCAGAAGGTAACTGTAAGAAAATATGACCCTACATTAAATTTGGATTTATCATAACTGCGCAATAATGCAAAACAAAAATCAATCTGTTTCGAATGTGTTGAAGTTATTGTCAAATAAGGCGCTTAAACCGTTAGAGCTTCAGAGACATCTAAACATAAAACCACCGAAGAGTGCAGGAAAGCCAGACTGTTTCGAGAGCAAAAATGCTGGATTTAATTCATAGCAGATCACTTGCGTACAGATGGGGGGGGCTCTTGGCCCCAGATATTTCATGACCTAGAAAAAAGGGAAAGGAAAGAAAAAAAGAGAAAAGGACAGGGATAAGGGTGAAATATGATATTGTTTTTTAATATTGTGTCAAAATCTATTACAAACTTGGATTTTTGTAATAAAAATGTCAAAATTTTTGCTTGCTCGCCATGCTCACTCGCAACATTTTATTAATTGTGCGAGGTCCGCCATATCAAGCCCTGTCATTTTTTTTTTGTTCATTACGCCACTGCAGAAAAGGATCATAAAGTTACGCACTAATACGCTCTTTATAATTGTCGAGACATTGATATTTTTGAGTCGAGACAAGTAGTCATATCCCTTTTTTTTAAGTTTGGTAGGTGGGCCTCGAAAAATATCTGAGAGTCAAAGTGGTCCTCGAGTAAAAAAAGGTTGAGAAGCACTGGTCTAATGTATTCACTCCGAGTGACCCCTCATCTCCATCATGGGATTCTTGACTTGTGCAATTCTTCTAAAACTCCGGATACAAAAGCGAGCCATTCACTCTTTCCATGAAAACCAAATATTGAAGATATTTGACTTATTGATTGTAGCATTAAAATATTAATGTTTCATTTATTTAAAGGGATGCATCGTTTCTTTGTTATGAATGTGATATATATTTGTGATTAAAAAACTACCAAGTTTCTCTGTTTATTTGTTTTAAGTTGATTTGAATAAAAAGACAAATAATCCAACAAGCATAACACTGAAAATTTCATTAACATCGGGTGTAAAATAAGAAACTTAAAAGTTTTGCTTAATTTCAGAAAACAATCATAGGCACACCCCGGTTGGTTTGCAAATGGAGAACTGATGGCATCACTCACTCACTATTTTTTTTTTTATTTTATTATATGAAATATTCAATTTTCTCCTCATTGTCATTTCTCCCTGAACATGTGAAATTGTTTAACATTTTATGGTTTAGTCAAGTTGGCCCTTTTTGTCAAATCTGTAAAAATTGAAATATTGTACAATTCAAACAATAAAAAAGAAAGAAATGGTGAGTGAGGGACATCATCGATTCTTTCATTTACATGTGACTAAATTGTGCATGTAACTATTTTGTGAAAAATAATTGAAACTTTAAAATCTCATAACTTTCTTATTTTACATCCAATCTTGATGAAATTTTTAGCATTATGCTTGTCTGATTTTTCTCTTTTGATTCAAATCAACATTTTTCTGAGGTGGGCTTGACCTTTAAGGACGCACGGTATGAAATTTGTGTTGTTTGGGTGAAGCTTGAAATATATGTGACTTTTCTTTATCCAGTGCCACCTTTGTACAAGATTTCCAAACATATTGGATTAAAGTGACATCTTCAGTTATTTCAGGTAAGTGGTTTTTTATCATGATTTACATCACCATTCCATATCATTTGGCCATATACACATTTTAACAAGGATAATTATGCACCTTCGTTGGTTCTATTTTTTGAAATGCATTAATGTACTACAGTTTAAGGACCTATCATGTTTCTTTTATGGAGTATGTGTGGGTGTGTGTGTGTAAGGGTGCCCGAGGATTGGTAGGTTGTGTGTGTGTTGTGTGTGGAGAGGGGGGGGGGGGAGAAGGGGGATATAATATGAGCTGATATTGTGTATGTGTAACAGGGATTATGAGAAAATTGCTGTGCTACTGTGCAACAGAGCAAAAATAAATCATGAGAAAACCTTTACAATATTACACCTGTATCGAATGAGTCCGAATGGGGTGAAGGTCGAGGTGTGGCTCTAAGGCAAGATTAGCTGTTGAGTGTGTGTGTATACTGAGAGAGGTTTTTCAGGAGTATGTGTTAGAAGTGTGCGTGTGGTGTGTGGGTGAGTTATCAATCGTTGACAATCTGTAGGTATATGCATATTAGGTGTATTTTGGTGTCAAACTCAGATATATAATTATCAATATATCTCTATGGTGTCGGAGTAAGTTTTACGCATGGGATATTAGTGTGAGGGTGTCTCTATCTATTTTCTCTTGAATGGGCCCTGTCATTTATATACATGATGTGCTTGTGTATTTTATCACATCTTGTCACCCATTAATTAAATGAAATCTGTAAAATTATGCAATATTTCAAAAAATTCAAGTCACTTTCTCTGCTTTTGATTCTCTGAGGTAGCATATGTTTTTATTACATTTCCCCAAGATCTCAAATATGCTTTTAACATAGTGGGGATTTCTTTTAGTATGGCATTAATACAACATGGCATTAGGCATCTAGCACTTTTTTGTTTAGTCCGAAATGTAATACTTTAGAAAAAAATCTGTCAACTTTTCATGTTTCTCAAATATTGTAATAACGTTCAAAGCTACAGTTACAATAATGCTTATGTTAATAACCAACATATTATCCATAAGTTATTTTACCAAACATTTATTTAAAATACTAAAAAAAATTATTTACCGTTGGAGCTTGAGAGGCATATTCTTCGATAGTTTGCAGGGTTGGTTTTAGGGTTACACTTCGTAATTCCGAAGGTTCTTAATTCCGAAGATTCTTTATTCCGAAGGTTCGTAATTCCGAAGCACGTAAATTGCCTATACCTCGATGTTCGTTAATCCGAAAACGAAAAAGGGTTCGTTAATCCGAACATTTGTGGCGTAATTCCGAAAACGAAATAAGGTTCGTTGTTCCGAAGGTTCGATAATCCGAAAACGAAGTAAGGTTCGTTGTTCCGAAGGTTCGTTAATCCGAAAACGAAATGAGGTTCGTAATTCCGAAGGTTCGTTAATCCGAAAACGAAATAAGGTTCGTTGTTCCGAAGGTTCGTTAATCCGAAAACGAAATAAGGTTCGTTAATCCGAAAAGTAAATAAGGTTCGTATTTCCGAAAATGAAATTGATTCATTTTGGTAACAAGAACGGTGTTGTCCTTGCAAGATAACAAGATATTATGCAATGATAAAATGACGAACGATGATACATGTGTGTGTTGTGGCCAAAGCACGTATTGATTTAAGAATAGGCGCCTGGATCAAGCATACGATTAATTTCGATCTTATCTGAGCAATAGCTGCCCAAGCAAATGGTTTAAAGATGCAGGGGATTAAGTGTGTTGGCCGCGTGCGAGTAACCTCCAGATAACAGGATTTGTATTGGGGGGATGTCTTTTTTAATAAGAGCTTCTCCTGAAAATTAATATAAACTGTATACTTTGAAGAGTATTTATTTTGAAAAAAGGGAATTTCATTTCCCTGTTATTTATTTTAGGGGTACAAGTGCCCCCTAGCTACTACCCCCCCCCCGTGGATCCAACTTTCGCCAATAGGGGGGGGGGCAAATGTTTTCATTTCATCCATAATTTCCCCCGATCGGCAGCTTAAAGTTTGTTTTTGTTTCTTTCTTTCTTTAACAGGGTAGTCCTTATAGCCAATAATTAGCTTTATTCCTATGAAGTAAAGTAAATATGTAATAATGATATCAGCCATTTTTAAATAACGCGAGCGCGAAGCGCGAGCTATACTTTTTGTTGAAAATATGGATATTTTCACCATGAGATTATCATCTGTGTTAAGTTGTGCGTTTGGTAGTAATTAAGTTGAGCAAAGTTTTTTTTAATTGATTTTTTATTGATAAGATATATATCTAGGTTTTCAGATTTCGCGAGCAAGCGTAGCAAGCATGTGGTTCGGAACAAAATCTAATCTGAAGTTATAAAACTCGCTACTGTTAAAAGGCCATCCTTGTGAGATTTTGCGAGCGAATCACAAGCTCAAACTTTGGAAATTTCATGTAGGCCTAATAAGACGTGATGATGACAATAATGATAATAATAATAATAATTAATAATATTAATAATAATAATAATAATGATATTATTTACCAAGGGAAGCCATTTCAGTTCTGAAAACTATTCTCCCAGTGGGCCCTGCTATTATTATTACCATGGCTTTAGCTGGGCTGCCTAGGCGCCCAAAGGAAGGCATTTGATTAATTTCTTCATACCGGGTACCCATTCACCCGGGTGAGTGCGGCACAGTGTGGATACATTTCTTGTTGAAGGAAATTACGCAATGGGATTCGAACCTACGACCCTCTGTTTCATATTTAGAAGACTAATCCACTGGTCCACAACCCCCCATATAGGAGTTAACAGATCCGAGCATTTTTTGTAAATATGAAAAAAGGATTAACATTGTTAACACTAGGCGTAACGATCAATAAAATTTTATTAACATTTATATTCTTTATCACCATTTTTATTATGTTCATCGTTTGGGATTATTATGATCATCGTTAGTGTTATTTCTTTTTTTATTACCAGCAGAAGCTCTTATTAAAAATGACATCTCCTCCAATACAAATCGTATTATCTGGAGGTTACTCGCACACGACCAACAAACTTGATAATTCCCTGCATCTTTAAACCATTTGCTTGTGCATCATTTGCTCAGATAAAATCGAAATAAAGCGTATGCTCGATCCAGGCGCCTATTTTTAAATCAATACATGCTTTGGCCACAACACACACATGTATCATCGTTGTTATTTTATCATTGCGCAATATCCTCTTATCTTGCAAGAAGAACACCGTTCTTTTTACCAAAATTAATTAATTAAATTTTCGGAAATACGAACCTTATTTACTTTTCGGATTAACGAACCTTATTTCGTTTTCGGACTAACGAACCTTCGGAATTACGAACCTCATTTCGTTTTCGGATTAACGAACCTTCGGAATTACGAACCTCATTTCGTTTTCGGATTAACGAACCTTTGGAATTACGAACCTCATTTCGTTTTCAGATTAACGAACCTTCGGAATAACGAAGCTTCGGAATTACAAATGTATGCGGGTTTTAGACCCTGCTTTGGATAATGGTATTATATGACATTGTGACCATTTGGAGGAAAGTTTCCACTTACAAGGACTATTTTTTTTGCTAACACTGGTAAGAATGGTATATTTCTGCTTTCAACATCACAACCAGGTATTTTCTTTGATTTAAGTTTTTTTTTATACATGCCGAGACCTTTGAAGATTGGAAAATCCATTAAACCTAAAGGTTCTTTTCAGAGGTCTTTTTTTTATTTAGATGACCCTCAATAATCAACCGTGCAAACAATTGAAATATATGCCTCTCAAGCTCTATTGGTAAATTATTTCGTAGTATTCTGAATTATTAATGATTGGTTCGAATCTTTTAATGAAAAAGAGAAGGTTGGTGCATGTTTCCTGATATTTCTAAATGTTTTGATTGTATTGACCATAAACTATTACTTTTTAAACTGGATAATTATGACATTTCTGACAATGAACTCCTCTCTTTTTAAAGCTTTCTTTCAGACAGAAAACAAGTAGTTTTTTTTTCTCAAGGTACAAAATATAAAACAAATAAATTATCTATAGGAATTCCTCAGGGTAGTATTTTGGGTACTTCCCTTTTTAAATTTTTATAAATGATATTACAGATTGTGGAAGAGGTTTACGGTAAACCATGTGTATATTTCTGGACCGGGGACTGAGATAAGAAAAGTATATATATCACACGCCATAAAAAAAAGTTTGGAAATCGGAGTTTGGCCATTAATTTCTCCCAACTCCCAATATTACACAATGCATATTACATCATTCAAAAGATCATTTAATTCTCTTTAAAATGATACCATGCTTGCTATGATCATGCCATCATGAAAAGAGCAGGATTTTGTGTTGGAAGAGGTCTGAATTGAAAAGCAGCAAAACGAGCAGAAATAGTCATGAAGGGTTAATACAGAACATGATTCTTTTGTCTGTGTCATCATAGTCAATAGAGATGAAAATCCATTGAGATCAATCCCCGCTTCTTCATTTTGTATGTTTCGTTGTGGATTATGTAGTGTCTGTGAGATAACATGGTTTGAGTCGTGGTTTGAAATACCCATGCATGTTTGTTTGTTTGCTCGCTTGTGCAGAGGTGTGTTTGATTCCATGTTAATGTTGATGTTAAGGTGCATGAAAACAATTAGAAGAAAGTGCCGAAACTCACTCATCAGCACGAAAAAGGGACAGTGACTTTCAAAATTGAGTCATTTTGCAACTTTAGAATTTTGACCTTGCCCCACATTTCAAGGCACTGCACCTCCATGTGAACCATAATCATATCATGTAGGGTATCATTTTAAAGAAAATTAAATGATCTATTTAGCAATATCAAATACACATTAATATTCACTAAAACCGAGGAGGGATTATCGATCAAAGTCAGATTTCCAAACTATTTTTGAGGAGTTGATAATCGGAGGTGAATTGGAAAAGGCGGGAAAGTGGAGGATTGAAAGTAGGGTATTATTTTCGAAATGAGTGTTGTTCTGAAAAGGACCCCAAACTAGAAGGAGTGGAAAGCTGAGTAGTAGGTAAGCTTGAGTAGATGAGAGAAGGCTGGTTTGAGTCGGCGAGTAGAGTGGTAGCAGGAGCAGGAGAGTAGACTTGACGTTTTGGACAGGTTGACTGTCACTCCTGTAGCATTCACTGAACTGTTAGCACTTATAATAGTCATTTACTCATTACCACATATTATAGAAAAAGTAGATGAACTAATAATAAATCCAAGAGTCGGTGTATCCTTCGCTAGCTACGATCAGCTAGGTCCCATTATAGACTTCACTTACAGCAGACATACATTAAAATTGAATATTTTGCACACTCGTTTTTACACTGGTGGAACGGAGATCTTAACGCGATTGGAACATCAGTGTTCCCTTCCCCGCGACCCAAAATATTCATATTCTGATTCCGATAATTTCCCCAGATCACGTTTGAGGGATATATTACGTGTCCAATTAAGTTACGTTTAGTAAACTGAATAAAGATTATTATTTGTGATTTTTCTTCATTTCAATGCAAAAGATTCTATGGCCACTGGAGAAGGGGGCTCAATGACCACCTCGAACGGAGATTCAATGACCACTTCGAACGGAGATTCAATGACCACCTCGACTGGAGATTCAATGACCACCTCGACTGGAGATTCAATGACCAACTCGACTGGAGATTCCATGACCAACTCGACTGAAGATTCAATGACCACCGAAGAAGGGAACTCAATGACAACCATGCCACCTGGAGATTCGATGACGACTGAAGGCGAAGGATCAATCCTTTCGTACAGCTCAATACTCACAATTTCGGCTTTAGGACTTGTCCTTGTAATAAGCAAGTTGATCATCGCTTGAAACCTATTGACAGAATACTTCATATGGACAGGATTAATCTCTTGTATAGTAAGACGTAGCATAAGTTTCTATTTGTTGTTGTTCTTTTTTTGTGTCACAACTTCTTTGTCAAAGTTTAACTTTATTATCCCGTTTCTATTACAACATTTCATTTATTACAGAGGGGAAGAAACGAATATTTGGGAAAGGGCGATCCTGAAAAAAATTAAGTTCAATCCATTAAAATGAAGAGAGAATTGAACTTTTTCTTGAAATGGGATCAGATCAAACAAATTAATGAAAAAAACTAAAACAGACTTGTGATGAACTTGAAAAACATAAACTAATATAGTGCTTCAGATTAAGAATAATTGTTTATATGCAAAAGATAGAGATTTAGTCTATCAAGGAAGTAACATAAACAAAGATATATAAACGAGTTTAAAGAATAAAAAAAAATGTTCGTGTATTAAGCTACAATAGAAAATATGCCCACAATTAAAGGTTTGTTAGCTAAAGATCTGGAAAAAAAATATTTCCATATTTTTCCATCAAGTATCACTAAGCAGCCTTAAATAGAAATAGAAAAGTGGTATCAAGCCATATCAACTTCTGAAAATATTGCTTTGGTATCGAATCCGTTTCTACTTGGCCTTTCATAATCTCATGTTGAACACTTTTGTTCACTTTAATTTTGATTATTTTTAATCTCCCATTATCCATAACAAACAAATTTATTTTACTTTAACTACTTAATACTGTAATAAGGATCCTTTATAAAGATTTCACAAATATGATTTGAAGAGGTGAACATGTAGCACACAGATATTTTAGAGTTACAACCATGTTGAACATGTACGTGTAAACATTTAAGCACAGCAAAAACTTTGCTAATTTCTTTGTTAAACCGGGTATTGTGAGCAGCCGATTTAAAAAATTCTCAAACCAAGATGAAACATGTGTACAAGTGCATGTATTAGAACTAATAAACCCAGAAAACAACCATTATTGAGAATGAAAAGCTAAAACTACAAGGCAAACCCCGATTTTGTAAAAAGGCGTCTGAGACGCCTAAATAGTACACATAAGTGTATGGGATAAAATTAAGATGGTGTTTCCGGTCACTTTATATTTCAATTTTTGAAGCACTAAATAATCCTTTTTGAACGCAATTTTTTCTGGGCTTCATTTTTGTCACATATCACAGACACAGGTGACAAGTATGACCTTCTAGCTCAGATTTTTTAAAAGTGAAACCAATGTTAACCCATCACTTTAAAAGTCAAAGTCAAATGTCCCAAAATCAACAAAACACCAATACTTACCACTGATTCAAATTTGAAATACATGCTTTGGCTATATCGTGTACCAGAAAGTATAAATCAATATATTAATTTCCTAGAATGATGAACCAATTGCAATTTTGTCATGACAATTTTTGGGTTGAGGCACAATTTATCTTGATTAGGAAAAAAATGCGTTCTAATAGTAGGTAGAAATACTAGTTTGATTTAAGTAGCATTATGATCTACATAGAGAGCAGATGATTTTGATAATATTGATACTCGTATTATTAATGAAATGGTAACACCAATAAATAAAGAATTTGTAGATTTTATCACTTATTAGGAATGGTATGTCATATACCCATGTGTTATAAAATACTTGTGAACTGTAGGATGTCATGATGAATTGAACAATAATGATAGCAACGGAATAATAAATAATAATATTAAATAAAAGAATGAAAGTAATCCAGAAGTATCGATAATATATGTAGCAAAAATTACACTGTCTATAATGTATATTTTTGATTTATTATCAATTCAGCGTACTGTTGTTGAGTATGGTGATATATTATTTTCCGAATATTGCGTCAAGATCTATTCCGAAATTAGATTTTTGTATTAAAATGATCAAATTTTTGCTCGCTTGCAAATTTATTTTTAATAAAGCCCGGATACGCCATGTTTGGCCCGTCAATTCTTCGTGACTCATTACGCCACAGAAAAGCAATCTGTCTGTATCATATAGCACTCTTTTGATATCATTCCATCCACACTATTCTATTTTCCTATCATTTAACCAAAGGTAAGATACAAATTGCAATGCTGAATGACATGACGCATTGTCATAGTCATTGAAACAAAAATATATGCCTACAGCAAATACTTGTCTATGACATGTAGGCGGTTTGAACTTATTACAGCACTGTTTTCTTTAACACATGTGCCTTGGACTGTGACAACAAGAACATCGATCGTGCTTCGTCGTGCTCAGTCTACGACAACAACGGTTAAAGACAATGTGTTTGGGCCCGGGGGGGCCACTTCCATTCACGAGTGGATACCATGCGCGACCATGGGGTCTCGAAAAGCACCCTAAACACGTAATTTCTATATTCTGAAAATGCACCCCTTAAGAAGTATTGGCGTGTGAAACCCTACCCTTAACAAGTATTGGAAACAAAACGATACTCTTGGCAAATATTCCCTGAAATGAACCCCTAAACAAGTACAGGAATGTTTTATTGTTACGGGTCCTTCGGTCGTCGGCTTTACCTTATTCAAGTGGTTTAGTACGACCCCACCTTCAACACCTCGCGCAAATCGGACTCTAAACACGAAGTGTTGGGGCAAAAAGGACATCCTTTATAAAACATTTTAATTTGGTTTTATCATCCCGGCAAATTCGACCCTAAACACGTAATTTTCCTAGCGAAATAGATACCCTTTTTTTCATTATTTTTGTGTTTTTGACACCCTTATCACGTTACGTACGTAACGTGCCCTATCGTGAAAAAGACATCCTTTTTACGTGTTTTTTTGGTCGCGCATGGTATCCACTCGTCAATGTAAGTGGCCCCATCGGGTTTGGGCGTAGCAAGCTAGCGTGCCTGCATAATTTCAAGTAAATCATAAGGTTCATTCAAATTAGGTAGATTAGCCTAGACTGTTAAAAAAATCACTTGCCCATAAGAACAATCCAGTAATCTTTAAATTGAACAAAGAGAGAGAGAAAGAGAATATACTAATAATTTATCCAAAGCAAGCTGATCCGTGGACATTTAACGATAAATAAAGCACTGCTGAGGCGAGGTGATTTTTGTGTCACTTCATTTAAAGCTCTGTATAATTAAACTGAAGGAAGGAATTAACGATGAACGTAGGAAAGAAGAATGGAACGATCATGGGAGGAAGGAAGAAATAATTAAGAGACGACGGCGAGAGTGGTAAGGTGGTGGTTGAGGCGATGGTGATGTTGAAATGTCAATAATGACATACCGTTCAACTGTTCAATATGTGCAGGTTCTAAAAACATGTGGATCGATGGATCAAAGAAAGATGAAGAATAAGAACTAATGAAATTGATAACTAGATAGAAGATGCCCTCAAAATCTTAGGCTTCGAATGCCTTCAAAACGAAATATTTTCAGGTTTATCTGCCTTCGTTATGTTTATTTGGAAGAAAGAAAATTCCCACAGCATCTTACGAAAGTCTGACCGAAATATATAAATATATCAAGGATAGAATAACAATATCTATATTTATATACCAACGAGCAAGATGTTCTATCGTTGAAGGTTAAACAACGGAGGCGAAACTGCCACTGGGCACGTTAGAAGCTAATTCTCTTCAGCACGACCGGTTTAAGTGACAAGGTTGAATATGGCGCCAAGAGATGGATTCATAGCCTTATTAAATGGCATTTTCTTCGCTTATTTGTTGAACTATCACTGTGTTGGGGCCCGATCCACTGGGGCTCCAGTCACGATGAACCCAGATGTTTGTAGTACAATGACACCACAGCACTTTTCAGACCCTCTTCGGGATTTAAGCCCGTATGCCATCATTGTTAATGGTAATACTTACACACCTTCTCAACCGCTGACAGGTTAGTACGACTGATGTGATTATATTATACCTACATTTTCATGTAAAGCATTAATTTCTTCCATTTCGCAAATTTCTTAGAGTACTTTTGATTAGATTTTCCAAGAGATATTGAGGTAAGATGGTTAAATAGGTTACATCTATTCAGATTAATGGAAATACTTAGTTGAAAGTGGCAGGAATTTTTTAGACTTGTATTCATTTCGACGTGCTCTCTCTTAATTTTTAATAAATATTAATGACACATTCTTTTTTGCTATCTTCGCTTGGTGCATTTAAACATTTAATAGCGATTGAAAATTTAAAACAAATGTCAGTAAAGCCTACCAAAATCTCTTTAGTGGTTAAGAAGGACATTTCCATAGGACGCGTTTATGGTATGGGGGGGGGGTCACCAAATACTTACAAAATGGTACGGGTGATTATAAGAAAGTAGACTGGTATTTGAAGTATATTCTGGTATCTAAACAGTAATTCTTTCGAAAAGAAAAGATCATGAGGCTGGATATTATACAGATGGATTATGTTTTTCGATAACAAATAAACAGGGACTCGGAGTCTGCGAGACCGAAGCCCCTTACCCCCGCCCCCTAGAATTATTTTTTGTCAGCGAAAACTAAACTTTTGACAAATTGTCCCCCTAAAAAAAATTAGGCCTAAAACAGGCCAGAGCAAGAATTGTGAAACTTTGGCACCCTTCATTTGCTCTTTGATGACAGGAAAAGTCAGGGAAGCAGGATATATGATTTCTATTAATTTGTATTATATTTCGAGATAACCTATAGTTGGATCACATCAGAGGAAAGATATTCATATTGATAACATAAGGAAGCAGTATTTTTTCTTTGATAAATCATTAATTTGTTCATAATGACTTTGTTTAGTAACAATCAGTACTGCTCAAGGCGCTGGACAATTCAAAGGTATTCTCCTCCTGGCCCGACGAGTGGGCTCCAACGATATCGTCGGTTCATGGTCAGTAACGGACTCACAAAACTTCCAGACAGTCTCATGCGGTCAAAGCAACAACGCTGTCACCCATCAAAACAGCGATTTGAAAGATTTAAGTATCTCCTTTCTATGGATACCACCAAGTGGTGAGGCCAGTGATATTTTCATCGCGTAAGTATTTTGAACGAACACTTGTTAAGAAATTTGGCAGAAACAGTGTTATAGTATTGATATATGTTATATACTATCGAATATATTATCGAATTAAGTGTATTGATAGTTAATGGTATCATCCCCTTTATACACAATTGCATAACTAAGTATTGATTATATTAATAAATGAACGAATGAATGAATAAATACGACATAAAAAACGAACTAGCCAAAACGTTCATTCCCCATGTCTTGTCTGATCCAAAATATGACTAGATCTTTATTTGTAGGCCTAATAATGAATTCAGCAGTAGTTATGTTGATAATAGGCACTCTGGAAAATATTTGGACCCGCCCTTGTGACTTGTGAATTATCACACCCCGAATATGCTGCTATTGTATTGATAATTGTAGTCGTGATAGAAGCAACAATATGACACACACAGGTCAGTCTGTTTCGAGGATCTTGTTCATTTCAATTCTCTCCCATCCCCTTACATGTTACAGCCTTATACTCCAATTTGTTTTGTTTTTTCTATCTCCCCATTTGCTGTACAATCCATCATAATTTCCATTTAAATGAATATACTTAAAGAGAGATTCGACAATATTATGATAAATACTTTGGATAATAATTGTTATTATCATATCCGTGGATAATCATTTGGGTGTTACTATATTTTGTCGAACAAATTTAATTGTTATGTCTATCGTATACATGGTAAAAACAAGGCAAAGGAGATAACATTTCATCGAAATCGAAAGGAAAGTTTAAAATCTATAGCATTATGCCTCATTGTTACATGAAACAGCAATCAAGAATTTAGGCTATGTATAGAAAAGGTGAACTTCTTCCTTTCCTTAATTCAATAACTTAAAACTTCAAGCATATTTTATTTCCCAACTAATAAAGAATGAAGCAAATAGTATTTCTAGAATTATGACTTCAATGTGAAAAACAAATAAGACGAAATTATTCCGAGTTAGTGGACAAGAGTGCTTACTGATTGAAAATTAATGTTTTTTGTATTAACAGAGCAACCTTTGTTCAACAGTTTAGCACTTTCTGGGTAAATGTGACGTCATCAGTTATTCAAGGTAGGTAAAAGCTAGAGGCTACATACAAGGATTAAAAGAGTCAAAAGAGGGAGAAAATGGGGAAAGAATGAAGATAATATACCCTGTAATACCTTATCTATACTCATAAGAAATTATGACGTCACTTTTAGCTAATTTTGCGTCCTGTTATCATAATATTCTGGCGCCACCCTTAGTATAAACTTGGGTACCTTATCACGGTAGGCGGAGTCCATGTTTGAAAGAAACAAACGATACCGAACTAAAAATGAAAGAGAAACTCGAAAAGAAATTCATCCAATATCACTATTTTCATTGTGATATCGTCAAATATAATAGAACTTCTCCAGTGCTTGCACTGATTTATGCCTGAAAGAAAATGATTTATTTGTCGCGGTTTACTTACACCTTGAAAAAATAGAGACAGGTGAGATGGATGTGATTTTCTGATTTACTTTCTTAAGAAGGACTAATAGTATTATATTACGAATATCTCAAATATATGTGATCAATACATTACATACATTTTTTTTTACATTTTTTACCATGTTATCTATGTTGATCATATGACGTAGCTTATATACCCTGAAATGAAAAAAGCATTGTTTTATTTCCAATAAACAATGAATACCTTGAATCTGGAATATTGAATCTCACTTCATATAAAAAGCATTGTTAGCGTCAACTGTTAAACATATATTTATGCACGTCTGACGCAGCAGAAAATGTCGCCGTTCCACAAATTGTCATCGGCCTCGATTTGTGCAGACTTTTTAAAAACCATATTGCCCATTGTGTTTGTAATGTGAGCAGCGTCTCGGTGTACTTTTTTAAACAGCTTTGACCATGACCGAGTAATTTTTGCCAGATCCTAGAATTTTTGAAAATACAAAAATAAAAAATAATTTCAAAAAAGAGGGTAACAACATCAAAATTCCTGTCCTGGGCCCCGTCGCAAATTTACCATCATACTAACTTTGCCATGCATTTTTTTTTTAAAGTGCACACCTAGTTACCAAGAATGCATATAGCATTTTCATTTATTTGAAAGCAGGATAAAAGAGCATTGCAGATTAAATGCCTTGCTCACGGGCATAGGTGCCGCTGCCGGGGATCGAACCCCTGACTTATAGCCAGGCGCCTTAAACCACTCGGCCACGGCACCTCCACTTCCTACTTGGAAAAATAGTTAGTACTGGCAAGCCTCAAATAGCAGAAAGATTAAGAGGGAGAGAGAGGAAATGCGAGATTATTGATGCCCACACACTTACATGCACCCTTTTCTTCAACATGTTTTCATTCAGGATTTCATCTCAAATCAATTACATAAACTCAAGGTAAGTAATTACAACGAAGTTTTACAGATATTCATTAAGTGTTAACAACAGTCCGCAAAATAATTGAGCAACCACTGAAGCAAATAACAGGATAATGAAATGCCTAAAAATATTCTAGTATACTAAGAAAACCATAAAAGAACACGACCCTCTATGTAGACCTCGCAATAACGAGGAGCTGCAAATCAAATTGCTCCAAGAAATAGAAAGAAATTTGCATCCTTCCAACACCAACATTCACAGATTTACACTCGCATCACACAATATGTAATCACATCATACCTGTTCACATTCACTTCCCTATTCACCTTTAGATCATCCCATTTCTGTATATGTTAACTTAACACATTCACACACCCACCCACACTAACACACTTTGGCAGACGCAGAACTACTCTTGGTCATTTCTTCCTTCAAGGCGCTGTCACACCTTGGCGTTTCAGATAGCGTATGCCCGACGTATGAGGAATTTGGCGAATACGCTGGCGTACGTCGAAAACGTTACGGGTAAGTTTTGCATACGTTAAGAGTACGCTAAAACACGCTGGTGTACGTCGTCATACGGCGAGGTCGTCGAAAAATTTTGTGCAAGCACAAAATTTTTCGACGTATGCCAGCGTATGGCTCATACGTCCCGCATACGCGGGTCATAAGTTGTAGGCAAGTTACGCGATCGTTGATACACGTTGACACACGTTACTCGTAAGTTACTCATAAGTCGATGTACGTCGAGATAATGTCCAGCGTACCCTAAACCTTACTTCTAACCTATGAGTAACGTGCTTTGAACGTATGTGTAACTTAACTCCAACGTATATTGACGTATGAAGACGTGCTCGGACGACCACAAAACTTACTGAACGTGTTTATAACTTACAGCTACCGTATAATGGCGTATTGACAACGTTTATAGGAATTGGTATATAAAGGTGGGGTTCACAGGAGTTTTCTTCGACATGGCGGTGGTGTTGATACGGTGATGTATCGTGCGGTTATGATTTGAATAGTCGAGCGGCAGCCTTTTTATAGGCTACGACACGTGTTCGTCAGCGATACGCTGCCGCGCGCTATGCGTAAGTTAGGCTATCATAGGGCATAAGTTGTGTACGCCAGCAATACGCTAAGCATTCGTTGGAATACGTTACTTATAAGTTAACGAAGCGTTCGATATAAGTTACTAATACGTTATGTATACGTCTAACTCGTTATGAATACGCTAAGTATACGCCCAGAGTTGAAAAAAACAAACAAAGTTCAGCGTATGCCGACGTTTTAGAGAAATTTTGATACGTCGGGCATACGCTGTCTAAAACGCCAAGGTGTGACAGCGCCTTAAAGGGGAAGTTCACCCTGACAAAAAGTTTTAAAATAGCAGAAAAAATAATAAAAATTATTGGAGAAGGATTGAGGAAAATCCATCAAGGAATAAAAAAGTTATTAGAAATTGAATTTTTTGATTTGGGACGTCATATGCAAGCAGCTTTTTTACAAATAAAAAATGAAATGCCATTTTCTCGGAAAATTGAATATAATATTTATTGTATCTTCAGTATATAAATGCGCAAATCATTTCACATCTACTCCTAAAAAGAAAATCATCACGAACCATTAAGATGAAATTTATGCATTTATAATTATGTAACATATGGGGCAGCTGCTCGTTTATGACGTCACAATCAAAACTCTAAATCCTGATAACTTTCCTTATCTTTAAAAGATATTCCTCAAACCTTTACCAGTATTTTTTTCTGCTAGTTTTATAGCAAAGTTTTCGTCGGGTGAACTTCTCCTTTAAATAATTCCTCCATGTCTTAGTGTGCCATATATGCCAAGGTTTGTGATCACATCCTAATCTTGGTCATATCAAATTTGCATCTTCGGAAATGGCGTCAATCTGTGCAATTAGGTTTTTATCATTCTCGAACAGATGACATCGGCGACAATTTGTGCAACGGCGACAATTTTTCCCACAACACACGTCCATTGCAACGTTGAAATGTCGAACCATAGTTTCATGAATATATAACAAATATTCTTTGACGCTTTAAGATTGTCCAGTTCCATATCGCCATTCTTTTCCTTTACAATTTTATCAGGTGACCCATGTATTAATAATCAATGTCAAAATGGTGGATTTTGTCAGCCTTCTACCGGGTCTAGTCCACCTTACATCTGTGTTTGCTCGTCTGGATTCTCCGGTCAATTCTGTCAAACGAGTAAGCATAATGTCTATTTCTACCCTATATTATTCATCAGATTTATTTTTATTTTCTTCACATCACCTTAAATTCAACATCAACGAAATAGCATTTCCCACTTTCCATGTAAATTCCCTCCTTTCTGCCTTTTTTTTTATTGGCGGGGGCTATTTCTTTTGCTCCTCTAGTGTCCTTTCATCGCTCCTTCTCATTCGTTTTTTTTTTGTATTTCTTCGTTCTCATTTCATCTCCTTTTCTGTTTATTTTCCTTCCATTTTATTCTCGCGTGCACTTCCATTTTTCTTCTTCATCTTGTTTTTGGTACTATTTTAAAATAATATTCTTAAAATTATATATATTATTTCATTATTAGAAGTACAATAATTATTGTCGTTATCATCATGATCAATGTTGATTTTTGTTCTTTCAATATATATATTAAGCTTTATTTAACACGCTTAAGCCAAATAATATTGAAAAATAGTTTCACCATGCTAATGGAAGTTATCATAACATTTTTGTGCGTGCAGCAGATTATTCAAACTGTCAGTGAAATGTTATTTTCTCTTGTATGCCAGCCGATTACATCCTTATTCTAGTTTCACATTTCCAAACTTATCAAAAGGTACAGTGCGACAGGAAGAGGGACCCCCTATTTTAAGAAGTCACAATAATGGCATACGCTATAAGCTAATATAGCGTGGTTATAAATCTTTATTCCCTTCATGAATGGCTTTAGAAAATGCTATACTTTTTAGTCCCATTCCACATTTTTGGTATTTGATGAATGCTTACAAAATTCCTATACAATCGTACAGTTCAGAATTTAGTAATGGATTGATAGACCTAGGCTTCGTCACCAAATAAAGAATTTGTGATGCACTTGATAAACTAATATTACCTAAAATCATGTTTCACCTACCTGATAACTTAATTTCTTTATACAATTAGGTTCAAATCCGTGTGCTAATAACCAATGCCTTAACGGAGGAGCGTGTTCACCCTCTCCTGGACCTAGTCTTCCTTACACCTGTAACTGCCTGGATGGGTTTGTCGGTGACTTCTGTCAAATAGGTAAAATAAAAACATTAAGCTTAATCGAACTGATTGCAAGAAGCATGTTAACATAGACAATAAGCAATTCATCTTGTTTATAAATCATACACTTACAAGTCCCACTGCCTTATCCACAGACCATTTAAAGTGGGTTTTTTTTTCAATATTATATTATAAGACAGCTTTAACTTATTAATCTCCTGCATTTATATTACTTCCATTTTGGGGGCATGTGTTGCTTCAGTCTCTGTTTCGTTTTGTAACCCATGTAAATTCTTTGACCTGCCATTTGTCTGGTGTGAAACGATTGACCTGGCCTATTTATTTACATACATTTGTTCGAATATGCAATTTCTTGAAGTTGAATAAAGTCATGATGAAACAACAAATGAAATATTCGTATTTCTTTTTTTACTGAATAACAATAGTTGTATGTATACGCACATTTTCTTAATTAACCCGGTGTTTAATCCAATTCCAGCTCCAAATTCCTGTGTTGATCACCAATGCCAGAATGGAGGTACTTGTACCCCTTCCCCTGCATCGGGTCTTCCTTACACTTGTATCTGTGCGGCTGGGTATACCGGTATCATCTGTCAAACAGGTACATTCTAATCGGTGTTACAACATTTACTCCTGCGACAATTGCTCCTGGCTTAAATTTGGGTTTTATGTGAAGTTTAGGGTAAGGTTTAGTGTTAAGTCCAGGTTTGAAGTTGGCCATTTTATTAACGTGTGGAACTTAGATTGTCGCCAGAGCAAATGTCATGGAACCCAATTCATCAGGTTAATATCGACCTTACTTATTATAGAAGGCCATACGACTAGCTGATCACTACTGTATTATTACCATGATCAGTGGATGTTTATTATCCAATATTGGACATTATATTGTCAACATCATAATTGATCATTTTCCTCCCTCCTATTACACAGCCTAGTATACTTGTATACCGTCAAAATATTATTCATAAATGTAAATCATTCAAAAGGAGACTTAAACTAGAATACATGTTTTCAATCATTGATTCCCATTTGCCTTTGTTCGAAAAATATCATCGAGTAATCCTTAGTATAATCTTCGTGTTGTTTGGACTCGTAAATTATACTGACTAACATGATATTTTGTTTTACTATGCGAAATTATTACATTGCATATTCAATGTGACATCAAGTCTATTCAGTCGGCATGGTCGGGGGAAAAAATAAGATCATCGATTTGTCATTGACAGCACGATCAACCAGCGGTCTACACAGTAAAATGTTGTTTAAAAATTATACAACGCTGTTAATATACGAACGCTACAGTAGCTGTTTACCAGCTCAAACAACCATGTTTAATTTATTGATAAGTAAGCATTTAAAATTACACTTTGTTGTGTAAAGTTTTGTACAATATAAAAAAAACTTTCCAATCAACTACTGTAAGGTTTTTAGAGTAAACAGCGTTGTATAAAAATATTCTACAACATTTTTACTGTGTACCCGTCTTGTAATATTAAATAACGAACCAATAAAGCTGTAGGGGTGAGCAAGCAAAAGAAGTAACATTCTGATTTAGTTTTACCAATTATTTATCAGTTTCAGATCCATGTGCCGACAGTCAATGTCAGAATGGAGGGGTTTGTGATCCTACTCCTGGACCAGACCTTCCTTACACCTGTAACTGCCTGGATGGGTTTGTCGGTGACTTCTGTCAAATAGGTAAAATAAAAACATTAAGCTTAATCGAACTGATTGCAAGAAGCATGTTAACATAGACAATAAGCAATTCATTTTGTTCATAAATCATACACTTACAAGTCCCACTGCCTTATCCATAGACCATTTAAAGTGGTTTTTTTTTCAATATTATATTATAAGACAGCTTTAACTGATTAATCTCCTGCATTTATATTACTTCCATTTTGGGGGCATGTGTTGCTTCAGTCTCTGTTTCGTTTTGTAACCCATGTAAATTCTTTGACCTGCCATTTGTCTGATGTGAAACGATGGACCTGGCCTATTTATTTACATACATTTGTCCGAATATAAATTTCTTGAGTCATGATGAAACAACAAATGAAATATTCGTATTTCTTTTTTACTGAATAACAATAGTTGTATGTATACATTACCTATTTACTCGATTTAGTATCATATTACCAGCCATCCCGAAATCTTAGATCAAGCTCAAAAACATTATTTGTTGTTCCCTCTGTCTTTACAAAGTCATTATGGTGAGCGTGCTTTTACTCATGCCTCTGCTGTCCTCTGGAATGCTTTACCTCATTCAATGAGATATCAAAGTGATTTATGTACATTCAGGAGATCCCTCAAAACATATCTTTTCAATGCATAAAATACCAACTTTGAACTAATGATCCAATCTTAATATCCTGATTACTTTATTCTTACATTTCACTATAAACTTCTCTAAGCGCATAGGGGCATGCTATGCTATGTGTGATGCGCTATACAAGAATTGAGCATTATTATTATTATTATACGCACGTTTTCTTAATTAACCCGGTGTTTAATCCATTTCCAGCTCCAAATTCCTGTGTTGATCACCAATGCCAGAATGGAGGTACTTGTACCCCTTCCCCTGGATCGGGCCTTCCTTACACTTGTATCTGTGCAGCTGGGTATTCCGGTATCATCTGTCAAATAGGTACATAATAATCGGTGTTACGACAATTACCCCTGTGACAATTGCTCCTGGCTTAAATTTGGGTTTTATGTTAAATTTAGGGTAAGGTTTAGTGTTAAACCCAGGTTTGAAGTTGGTCATTTCATTAACGTGTGGAACTTAGATTGTCGCCAGAGCAAATGTCATGGAACCCAGTTCATCAGGTTAATATCGACCTTACTTATTATAGAAGGCCATACGACTGGCTGATCACTTCTATATTATTATCATGATCAGTGGATGTTTATTATCCAATATTGGACATTATATTGTCAACATGATAATTGATCATTTTCCTCCCTCCTATTCCACAGCCTAGTATACTTGTATACTGTCAAAATATTATTCATAAATGTAAATCATTCAAAAGGAGACTTAAACTAGAATACATGTTTTCAATCATTGATTCCCATTTGCCTTCGTTCGAAAAATATTATCGAGTAATCTTTAGTATAATCTTCTTGTTGTTTGGACTCGTAAATTATACTGGCTAACATGATGTTTTGTTTTACTATGCGAAATTATTACATTGCATATTCAATGTGACATCAAGTCTATTCAGTCGGGGGGAATAAGATCATCGATTTGTCATTCACCATGATCATCATTTGTCATTGACAGCACGATCAACCAGCGGTCTACACAGTAAAATGTTGTTTAAAAATTATACAACGCTGTTAATATACGAACGCTACAGTAGTTGTTTACCAGCTCAAACAACCATGTTTAATTTATTGATAAGTAAGCATTTAAAATTACACTTTGTTGTGTAAAGTTTTGTACAATATTAAAAAAAAACTTTCCAATCAACTACTGTAAGGTTTTAGAGTAAACAGCGTTGTATAAAAATATTCTACAACATTTTTACTGTGTACCCGTCTTGTAATATTAAATAACGAACCAATAAAGCTGTAGAGGTGAGCAAGCAAAAGAAGTAACATTCTGATTTAGTTTTACCAATTATTTATCAGTTTCAGATCCATGTGCCGATAGTCAATGTCAGAATGGAGGGGTTTGTGATCCTACTCCTGGACCAGACCTTCCTTACACCTGTAACTGCCTGGATGGGTTTGTCGGTGACTTCTGTCAAATAGGTAAAATAAAAACATTAAGCTTAATCGAACTGATTGCAAGAAGCATGTTAACATAGACAATAAGCAATTCATCTTGTTTATAAATCATACACTTACAAGTCCCACTGCCTTATCCATAGACCATTTAAAGTGGGGTTTTTTCAATATTATATTATAAGACAGCTTTAACTGATTAATCTCCTGCATTTATATTACTTCCATTTTGGGGGCATGTGTTGCTTCAGTCTCTGTTTCGTTTTGTAACCCATGTAAATTCTTTGACCTGCCATTTGTCTGGTGTGAAACGATTGACCTGGCCTATTTATTTACATACATTTGTTCGAATATAAATTTCTTGAAGTTGAACAAAGTCATGATGAAACAACAAATGAAATATTCGTATTTCTTTTTTTTTACTGAATAACAACAGTTATATGTATACATTACCTATGTACTCGATTTAGTATCATATTACCAGCCATCCCGAAATCTTAGATCAAGCTCAAAAACATTATTTGTTGTTCCCTCTGTCTTTACAAAGTCACTATGGTGAGCGTGCTTTTACTCATGCCTCTGCTGTCCTCTGGAATGCTTTACCTCATTCAATGAGATATCAAAGTGATTTATGTATGTTCAGGAGATCCCTCAAAACATATCTTTTCAATTCATAAAATACCAACTTTGAACTAATGATCCAATCTTAGTATCCTGATTACTTTATTCTTACATTTCACTATAAACTTCTCTAAGCGCATAGGGGCATGCTATGCTATGTGTGATGCGCTATACAAGAATTGAGCATTATTATTATCATTATACGCACGTTTTCTTAATTAACCCGGTGTTTAATCCATTTCCAGCTCCAAATTCCTGTGTTGATCACCAATGCCAGAATGGAGGTACTTGTACCCCTTCCCCTGGATCGGGCCTTCCTTACACTTGTATCTGTGCGGCTGGGTATACCGGTATCATCTGTCAAACAGGTACATACTAATCGGTGTTACGACAATTACCCCTGTGACAATTGCTCCTGGCTTAAATTTGGGTTTTATGTTAAGTTTAGGGTAAGGTTTAGTGTTAAACCCAGGTTTGAAGTTGGCCAATTTATTAACGTGTGGAACTTAGAGCGGATCAATTGTCGCCGGAGCAAATGTCATGGAACCCGATTCATCAGGTTAATCTTCACCTTACTTATTATAGTAGGCCATACGACTGGCTGATCACTTCTATATTATTGTCATGATCAGTGGATGTTTATTATCCAATATTGGACATTTTATTGTCAACATGATAACTGATAATTTTCCTCCCTCCTATTCCACAGCTTAGAATACTTGTATATCGTCAAAATATTATTCATAAATGTAAATCATTCAAAAGGAGACTTAAACTAGAATGCATGTTTTCAATCATTGATTCCCATTTGCCTTTGTTCGAAAAATATCAAGTATCTTTAGTATCATCTTTTTGTTGTTTGGACTCGTAAATTATACTGACTAACATGATATTTTGTTTTACTATGCGAAATTATTACATTGCATATTCAATGTGACATCAAGTCTATTTCAGTCGGGGGAAAAAATAAGATCATCGATTTGTCACTCACCATTTGTCATTGACAGCACGATCAACCAGCGGTCTGCACAGTAAAATGTTTAAAAATTATACAACGCTGTTAATATACGATCACTACAGTAGTTGTTTACCAGCTCAAACAACCATGTTTAATTTATTGATAGGTAAGCATTTAAAATTACACTTTGTTATTTAAGGTTTTATACAATGTAAAAAAATTTAATCAACTATACTGTAAGGTTTTTAGAGTAAACAGCGTTGTATAAAAATATTCTGTAACATTTTTACTGTGTACCCGTCTTGTAATATCAAATAACCAAACAATAAAGCTGTAGGGGTGAGCAGGCAAAAGAAGTAATATTCTGATTTATTTTTACCAATTATTTATCAGTTTCAGATCCATGTGCCGATAGCCAATGTCAGAATGGGGGAATTTGTGATCCTACTCCTGGACCAAACCTTCCTTACACCTGTAACTGTCCTACGGGATTTTCCGGTATTATCTGTAATGGTAATTACAATAATGATACAATTACCTTTAATGTGTACGGTATAGGCTCTAGCTGGTGATGACTCCAGGCTTGCAGGGGTCGCTTTGACTCGCTTGATGATCTGACAATATCATTTCCATGGAATAGAAAAACACGACAGCTCTAAATGAATTGATTTTTTTACCACCACCAACCCCCCCCCCCCCCCCGATGAAATCCTGTATCCGCCGCAGATGCCCTGTATACTCTGAATCAGTCAGACCTCATCTCCATCATAATACATATTATATAATCATATATGTATGTGTTGGTGTGTAAAGAGAGGGTTATCTTTTTTTTTTCTTGTATCTAATTTTTATTTTTTATTTTATTCATATATTTATGTGATTTTAGGGGGTGGAATATGTTTAAAAACAATTCAGCAAATAAGCATTTCGTGAAATCCCCACTATTTACCACCCCTTTGTTTCATATCGCCTCCATGTCTGTTTATATGTTTTATATCATTTAGTTCATTTGGTTCTTTGGCGTTAATTCAAAGGCCTGCTCTGATTAAATAAGAATGAACTCATCTATCTGCGTGTCTTTTGAAGCAAACAAACCGCGAAATTTTTTATTTCTTAAACTTTGGGGTTTTTGTGGTAGTTTATCCTCAAAGATATAAAAATCACTCTACGATATGAGTCATATAATCAGGCAACAGACTTAAAAATTTGTTTTTCTTTTATCAGTTCCAAATTCAGATTCCTGTGAAGGCAATCAATGTCAGAACGGCGCCACCTGTAGCACAATTCCTAGTGGTGGTCTTACCTACACATGTAACTGCCCGACTGGATTTACAGGAATAGTGTGCCACCTAGGTAAGATGTAATGTATCCAACATCTCCCATCTCAGATAGTGATGGCAGGGTTTATTATGACGAACATCTTAAAAGAGTTCATTAAATATTACTTACGAAACCAAGATGATTTCACCCCTACGTTATCAAAAGTCTCGTCCCTTCGCCATATTTTCTCCGAACATGTGCCCATCAAATAATTGATCCACATGAACAAACAAGTCACAATAAAATTATAGATTACAAAAAAATAATATTTTTTTTGAATATTTGTTATCAGCGTGTACTTTCCAGAGACAAAAAACATTTTTCTTCATTAATCATTTTCTAGAATATAATTATATGACAGATAACGATACGTGATTTCATCATTATACATTTTTTCTCAAAAAAATCCTATTTATTTCAACATGTTTTTTTATTATTTATCAGCATTGACTCTCTTTCTCCATCCTCTTACCAGTTAGTGCCATCTCAAAAATTATCATCTTTTCTACCCGCGAAGACTGATGGTTATTCGTCCTTCCTTTCACTCATATAATCTTCAAACCAGGCGTACACTGTTAAAAAAAACCCTGATTTTACAGAAAAAAAAAGAAAGAAGATTTTGCAAAAAGCAATAACAGAATCATTCTGTAAATTCAGAAAACAGGAATTTTTCTGCAATTTAATAGAACAGTTCTGTTTTAAAAGATGAAAATGGTGTTTTATTAAAGGAAATTTGTAAGGTTCCACCAAATACCAATTTCCTGAAAGATTACGCAATCTGGTAAGATTACAGGTGTTCTCGAGACTCTGCGGCAGGAACTTCTTTTATTTTAAGGATAAATTTTCTAACAGTGTATAGGGGTAGTATACTTCCTTCCCTGTCACAATTACATTTCGAAAATCCTCATTTTTAGAAGCAGAGTTAGAATATAGCATATTAACAAACAAAATTTTCATAATAGAAAAAAAATCTTTTGCAAAGTGCATGTTGGTGTTTCCATCATTATCCATCCTTCTTTCATTCATGTTACATTTAAATCAAATATGATTATGAATAGTGACATTCATACTGCGTTGTTTTCTCATGTTTCCTCATTTTAGTTTCAGATGTATGTGCGAATAACCAATGTGAGAATGGAGGGATATGTAACCCAACCCCTGGATCGAGTCTTCCCTACACTTGTAACTGTCCACCGGGTTATAATGGCGATTTATGTCATTTAGGTATAAGTGAAATTTTCATCTCTTTTGTATGCCCAGAAGTCTTTCCAGTTCCGAAATCTTATTATCACCAATGGAATATTGATATAAAAATAAATTGAACGTCCAGAACAATGAACTCATTCAAGCATGGCCGTAAATGACAGGAGAGCTGATGGACAATGACCGTCCAGTGGCCAGTAACACAAAGCTTCGCAATTTTGTTTTGTTTTTTTATTCCATTGACTACAATGTACAACCAACCGTGAAAATCAAGCGGATGATTAATCGCTAACCTTTGTGTTATGGGATCGAGGTAGGGTCTGGAGAGAATGTAAGAATTACATGTATACTTTTTCTTATACCAATTTGCCCCTATAATAAGAGAGGTAATGCATTGGTAATTAAAAAAAAATGACTTCTAAAACAGGAAATAATAGTCTACCTACAAACACATGTATACCATTTCGTTGATATAATATAATTAGGTCTAAATAAGTAACATGAAACAAACCTTGTTTGTCTTCTTCCTTTCCTCTTTTTATTCTTTCTTTCCTTTCCTTCTTCTTGATTTTTTTCCTCGTTCTTTCCCTCTCTTTCTATTATTTCTTTTTCTTTCTTTCTCTTTCCCTTTTCTTTATTTTCCTCGAGTCTCTTTCCTTCTCTTTCTTTTCATCCTATCTTCCTTCACTCTTTCTTTCTCTTCCCTCCTTCTCTTTCCCCCTTTTTTTCTTTCTTTCTTTCTTTTCCTTCCCTCTTCCTTATATTGTTTCCTTTTACTTCTTTTTTAATTCTTTCTTCCTTCTACTTCTTTTTTCCTCTTATTTTTCCTTTCCTTTTTTGCTCTCCTATTCCTCTTCCTTTCCTTCATATCGTAGCGGGGGTTTTTTTTGTTAATTATCACCATATGTTTATTATTTAAACAATATAATGGAACCGATTAATTGATGTGCAATATTAATATTAGGTATTACTCACATGATACAAAACGAGATGACTTGTTTGCCTTTCTATCCTCTCCATTGCTTCCTTTAATTTGCTTTATTCTTTATTTTTTTCTTCTGCTATCTTTCTTTTTTTTCTCTCCCTATGTCTCTCTTCCTTTTCCTTTCCTTCTTCATCTAAATATATTGTCGTGTATTATTTCTTGTATCCGTATTCTACTTTTTTGCCCTGCCATTTGCATTTAGTTGAACACTTTTCCTCCCAGGGACCTGGGCTGTAATTATATTTTTTGTTTTAAATATTTACATGTTATATCTGTCTTAATTAAGTCTATTTTGATGTATTGTTAGTGTTTTGATGTTGCTTTACGGCGAATGGAAAATGAAAATGAATTATATATATATATATGTGTTATTTTTATGGCAATGATAATCGCAATAAAACTTATTTCAAAACTAGCGATTTTGAGTGCTTCTAAAGCCTGATGCTAAGTTGGTTAGATGTGAAAATACATAGAAATCGTACTGTTCTATTATCTTGTTTAGTATCTTCCAATGATGTGTACCTTGGATCATTAAACAACAAATATTATCTTTACAGTGGCCCCCGATCCCTGTTCTAGTAGCCCCTGTCTGAATGGAGGAACTTGTAACACTTCACCTGGATCTGATCTTTCATTCATTTGTAATTGTCGAGCTGGATATACTGGTGCCACATGTCAAATAGGTATGTCGTGTGGAATAAATCAGTTGCATAATAAGATTGATGAAATACCATTGTACATGTAGTACCCTATCGTTTTTTTTAGCTTCATTCTGGATATGCCCAGATCATGTTTAACATTGATATTTAATTACGCCCTTGAGTCCTAATAGAACATATAGGTTTAAACCCCTATATGTTTCAGCAAAAGATTTCAACCCCCTCCCCCTCATCCCTTCTTGTTAAGCGTCAGCACCTTGCATAAAGCCTAAACCATATAAATCGTATGTATACATATGTATGAGGACAATGATTTTCCAGAAATCCGTCAAGGTTCTTTGAATTTCACGTGAAAATTCATTGAATTTTACCTTTGCAAAACGGAATTCATTTTTTTTTTGCTTTGTACATTTTATATGACAAAACATAATTTCGATTGATGGGAAGATCACTTTTCCGAATAGTGAGTTATTTGGGGTCTGTAGGGTTGTATTTATTTCAATTTAGTTTTAATTCACTTTTAATAACACAGCTCTGCTTATATTGAAAATGAATTCAACTGAAATTGTTTGCGAAGAATTTGGTCTACACCTGGATCAAACTTTTTATCAAAATCTAGATCCATGTGCCGCTAGCCAATGTGAGAATGGAGGGATTTGTGATCCTACTCCTGGACCAACCCTGCCCTACACCTGTAATTGTCTGACTGGATACACTGGCGTCATTTGTCAAACGGGTAAGACTGTGGAGTCGTAATGCTAACTCCGTTTGCTAATTCCGTTCATGACTATTGCAAGAAACACTTGTTTGTTTAATGCTGGATTTGTACATTCATTTATTGCTTGTGTGTGGGTGTATTTGAGTTTTGTCAGACGTGTTTCAATCATATAATGAGTATTTACGTCTGGGACCGACCTTTAACGTCACCATCTGTGACCAGAGCTCGAACCTCTGCATCAATTTGTAACTTCCCCACATAGCTTGGATTACAGGCGCACGCCAAAACGCCCATTTATTGAAGGTCAGTATTTGTTATAAACTTTCTTCCTGATATGACATTTCCAATAGACAAAAAAATCACTGTCATTTTAAGTGTTTTTTTTACAATTGCTAAACCAAGATGTCTGTGCTGATAATCAGTGGCAGAACGGAGGTTCATGTAACCCCTCTCAAGGATCGAGTTCCCTCTACACCTGCAGCTGCGTGGTTGGGTATATCGGAACATTTTGTCAAACGAGTATGTAATACGGTATTTAAATGGCTTCGACAATCTACACGAGCGGTTTATGGCCCTCATATAGATAACATTAGTATTTAGAAGCACTAATAGAACAATTCTAACGGGATTTCTTCAAATTAATATGATATGTCATACAAGAATAATGGCATCATCCGCAAAGCCAACAACTCCTTTCCTCGATACGTTCTTTTACTTTGTGCAATTCCATAGCCTTGCCTTATTTGTTTTATTGTAAAATAGTATGGGCAATACATATCTTTCAAAACTAGGTAGATTGTTTATGTTACATGTTATAGAGTTATTCGAGTATATTCACTTTATTACTGACCCCAGCTAGAGAAAAGTTTGTGAAAAATCAGTCTTCTAAATATTTATCAGCTCGAGTTTTACCTCAATATTACTTTTTAAACATTGAAGAAATATAATTCAAAACTCACTGTAGTCAATGCTTGATTTAAAATCAAATGTACGTGATTACATTACAGGAAGCAAAAAAATGATAAATACAACTCATGGACAGTGAATGAAATTATGTTCTAATTTCGTTTAGACACCTAGCTCCATTTATTTTGGGAATCTTTCAATATAATCAAGATTACGTACGTTATTCAATGAATGAAAGAACTAATCGGTAGTATGGGAAAACGAAATTTTCCTCGGTCATTTGTGTAATGGATTGTCAAATTGAATGTGCTTATATATTTTTTTTATTAATATACAAAATGCTACATCCTTTTAATTACTGAATTGTATATCATCACTTAAATTTTCATAACATGCATGTAATGTTGTAATTTAATACGACCTATTTACTTAATGGGATAGTTCTCTACACAAACCTTCAAGATTTTTATGATCACTCACCTCAAATACTATTGTATCATTGTATTACTTTATTTATCTTGTTAACTATGCTATTTTTTCGTTTGCTTGCCTTATCATAGTTGTAGTTATCACTACGTTCTATAGTTCATATTGATTTTTATTTGATTTAAATACAATATTAAACTGAATTGAATACATTTATCATTTAAAACCAATTCAATTACATTTTGTGTTTCCATATTCAGGTTTGGATTTCTGTACTAATCACGATTGCAAGAACGGGGGGTCTTGTAGCCCTTTTCCAGGTTCTAATCCACCATACTTCTGCAATTGTCAGCCTGGATATACTGGACAGTTCTGCGAAATAGGTTTGTTTAAACTTTTTTGTTGTTCAATTACCAATTGTTTAATTGACTAAATGGCGAGGTCCAATATGCAAATGATATGTCTCTTGTTCCATTTGTTGTATGGGTTTTATAAATTTCGGTTTGTTTAGGTCTTTCCTCATTTACATTTATTACCCCAGCTCCAGATCCATGTTCTGGTGCCCCCTGTCGGAACGGAGGAACTTGTAGCAATTCTCCTGGACCTAGTCTTCCCTACACTTGTACCTGTTTAGTTGGGTATATCGGGAACCAATGTGAAACAGGTAACTTTGAATTTCAGCGCCATTATGTCTGTATCTATCTTCCCAATTGAGCATGTAAGACTCACTATACAATCAGGGGCCGTTTCATAAAGTTGTTCGTAAGTTCCGAGTAACGATTGGTTACCCTTTCTTCGGTTAAACAATTCGACCAACGTTTCAATGGGGTCTATTTAGCTCAAAGGAAAGGATCACCAGTATTTCGTTACGAACGATTAGCTTTGTAAAATCCCCCGGGGTCTATGCTCTATGTTTTGTATTGGTTTTTTATTGGAAATAAATTAAACATGGAATAGAATAGGTTACACGTCTCTTTAAAACCAACCCAATTACATTTTTTCCCGTTTCCATAAACAGGTGTGGATCTCTGTTCTAATAACGATTGCCGGAACGGTGGGTCTTGTAACCCCTTTCCAGGCTCCAATCCCCCATACTTTTGTGATTGCCAACCTGGATATACTGGACAGTTCTGCGAAATAGGTTTGTTTAACCACTTTTTTTCAATTACCCCATTTTTAATTGACTTAGTAGCGATACGCAATATGCAAATGATACTTGTATCATGTGTCATTTGTGAATGTGCCATTTGTTGTCTTGATATCTAGAATCCTGTTTGTTTTACCTCTCTTTTATTACCCCAACTCCAGATCCATGTTCTGGTAGCCCCTGTCAAAACGGAGGAACTTGTAGCCCTTCTCCTGGACCTAATCTTCCCTACACATGCACATGCTCAGTTGGACATATCGGGAACCAATGTGAAACGGGTAACACTTTGAATATCAGAATCAGTAGAGACAAAATTAATGGCATAAACATGTGATATCGCCATGGTCCTGGATTTTTTTTCTGGGAAATGTATTTGGTATGCAACATTGGAGATGTTTTACCCAAATAACACTAATTTATAGTATAGAATAGTAATGGTTTATTGGCAAATAATACACGCTTGGCAGCCAGTGGCTGAAATATACATGTTTACAAAATATAAGAACATACAAAGATATTTTACAAAGAGTACATAATAAAAAAAACAATCATTCAATATATAATAGATTAAATTACACAAATATTTTCATTAAGATGGATCTAATTACATAAATGAGTTCTAAGTGTAAGTTAAATTATAAATCGCATTGAATCACATATTGCATAGATAGACAGAAGAAAGCAAAACGAAAAAAGAAAATGGTAAAACAAAAGGAAATCATATTCAGGAGGTCAGCAAAAATATAATAGACCAAGCATTGAAAGATTCATTACTGATTAATGAGTAAACAACATAAATGTGTAATCATCTTATTAAAGTTGCATTAATGTTGCAAATAAATAAAAAGAAATTAATGGAATTATAGAATCAAAGGAAATGCATATAAATGACCATTTAGTTATTACAAACGTACAGATGATTTGGGGTTTCAACTAAAGGAAAGCAGACTCTAAACATTACAGGCAATCAGAAAGAAACAGATCGGCAAGAAAGTGTATATTTGATAATTAGGAAATTTGCATAAAAAAGAGAAAAAGTGCTACAGTATGGGTGAACAAAACGAACTACGGTAATCAGGGTTATTTTTTCCATTTAACAGATCAACGAAGTAGGGGAGTGGACTGTTTTGGAATCTTTTCGTTTTGCATCGGAATTGTTCATAGATGAGATTTTGACGGAGCTGTTTGTTGTTATTTCTTTTTGGGGGTAGCCAGTTCGAGTAGATCTCTTTGTCTTGAGGGTTTGAAGATTTAGCAAATTACATGCACTTTCGTAATTTTCATACCTAAGTCCCAAAATAATCCGGAACACTCGTTTCTGGATTCTTTCTAAAGTCAAAGATTGGCCTTTTGTCAAACCGCTGTGAAAGATAGGGGCGCAATACTCAAGGAGAGGGCGAATGTATCCGGTGTATACCGTCTTCAGGTCATCTATGGACAATCCATGTTGCTTCAGGGTCCTAAACATATACATTTTCTTGTTGCATTTCTTGATCATTTGGGAGATATGTTCATCCCACTTTAGGTTTGATTGCACTAATACACCCAAAATCTTAGTGCTGGATACTTCAGTGAGGGGAGTGTCATCAATTGTGAGCACATTAGGGGGTTGAGGGTTCTTTGAGAAAGTAATACTCATTGACATACACTTAGATGGATTCAACTGCATACGATTATCAAGTGTCCATTTGTGGAAATCTGACAAGTACGATTGAAGGTTTGAATCCTGACCATGGGTAAGTAGCTCTACTATTGTTATGTCGTCAACATATTTGAAATATGATAGATTGCCATCGCAAAGGGCATCATTTATCATGATAAGAAACAGTATGGGCCCCAATTTAGTACCCTGTGGAACACCTGAAAAATTGTACTTGGACTCAGACAAAACTCCTTGATACTTAACGCATTGACGCCTATTTTCAAGGAAGCATATAATCCAATCAATTAACCATGGTCTTACTTTATATTTCATTAGCTTATTTACAAGTAATGTATGGTCCAGTTTATCAAATGCCTTTTTAAAGTCTGTACATATAACTCTTGCTACTGATTTGGGTTTTTCACAATGTTCATAGAGATAGTGGAGTAAACCGACAAGGTAATGCACAGTTGATAACCTTGGTTGGTTGCCAAATTGACGTTGATCTATGTTCTTAGCGATATCCTCAAGGAGCCACTTAGCTGCAAAGGTCTCGGCTACCTTGGAAAAATAATTGGTGAGGGAGATGGGTCGAAGATTGTTGATAGTAGGAGGGTTAGATTTAGGAATTGGGGTAATTTGTGAGGCTTTCCATTGTGATGGTACATCACCCAGTCTGAATGATGAATTAATGAGATCAGTAAGGGGATCACTTAGCTCAAAGGCAAACTCTTTAATTATGCGTATGGGTTAATGGTAGTTCCTGCTTTATGAAGTTTCAAATTACGAAGATGGAGGTAGACATCCCACCTTCTAACACCAGGACACTCAGTTTTAGAAGGAAGGAAAGCAGGTAGGTTGGTCCTATCTAATGCTGGTAAATCAGAGCCTATCGAGATGAAATGGTCATTTATAGCATTCACTACCATTTTTGGATCAGTGTTTTCATCGGAATACTGATGGATGGTGCAGATATCGTACCCTGGGTAAGTATTTTAATTTCACGATACCAAGCTGAAGGGTTACTATTTTTCAGTTTACTAATTCTTGTGTTGCAGTAGTCTTTCTTGGCTTTTACAATGCACCGAGCAACCTTTTTGCGTAAGTATTTCCAATTTGTATTTCCAATTTGTGAGTGAAACCCTTTAATTATTTGTTTAAAGTTTTGCTAGTCAATTTTTTCTTGGCCCAAGTCACCTTCATTTTGGAGTGATTTTTTTTCTTGTCAGATGTTTCTTAACAAACTAGCACAGCCTCTTAGAAAATGCTTTCCTTTTTTTCAAAAAATCGTTCCCGGGTCCCTAAGCAACGTGACCATTTTTAAGAGACAATGTCATGTCGAAAATTCCTCATTTTTTTAGTATATATTTATATATATATATGTATATGTACCTAATGATTGGGTGATGAAATTCATAAAATTGTGATTATATTTTATCTCAATTGATCTATTTATTAACTCGGGTTAGATATAATTTTTAAATAGCCTGTAATAATTTTCATTGAAAACAATTAAAAACAGAAGCCAAATAAAGAAAAAAGAAGATACACTCAAGGACAAATATGACTTTCGATTTAGTGTCTTTGTGCAAACCTGACAATACATATAAATGTGCAAATGATTTTTCCCTGAATGAATTTTGTAAATTAGTTTCATCTTGATTAGAAATTCAACTATATTTGTATCATTATAGATTTTATTGCTTTGAAATTAAATTCAATCATTTGGCGAACACTTCTTTTTAACACTTTGCTTTTGTATAGTTTATGTTTTAAAAAGTTATTTTGACCCGATCTCGCTAACAGCGGCCAAGACAGCCCAGTCCACTCGGATTCAGTTAAAATATAAATTTCTCATTATTGCAGTAGCTCACGTCTTAAAATGCTAGTCTTGGTACTGGAGACATTCTTGTTTGAATTAGTTTAGTATGCCAGCCTGGGTCATCTAAGATATATAATATGCTCTGAGGAGTAGGTAATACCTGTAAATTGAATGTTGACATATGCGCATTGAAAATCAACAATGGTCTTCATATTTTCTCTCTTACCAGCTTTGGATCTTTGTGCCAATAACCAGTGTATGAACGAAGGATCTTGTAGTCCTTTTCCAGGTTCCAACCCGCCATATTTCTGTCTATGTCAACCTGGATTTAGTGGACAGTTCTGCCAAACTGGTTTGTATATCCACTCTTTGTGCAATAGTTGAATAGACAATAAAAAAATGTTTGATATGTCCTTTGTACTGATGTCATGAGTTTTTTATCACTATAAGAATATTCTTATAGCATGCTATTGTCATTATGCTCAGTGTCATTCTATTTCAATTTTATCATGTATTAACAATTTCGTTTTTGCTTAGATCCATGTTCTAGTAGCCCATGTCTAAATGACGGATCTTGTAGCCTTTCTCCTGGAGATGGCCTTCCGTACACTTGTAACTGCTCAATTGGATATACCGGTGAGGTCTGTGAAACAGGTAAGCTTTTGTATTGTAATTGCAGAAGCCCCATTCAGATTTTTTTCATATATGAGAAAACAACAATTTTCTTTTCAGCGAACTGAGTATCTCGTATCTCATAAAGATACAAATAAACTGCATCACTTTAAAAAGAGAATCAGTGATGGTATCGCACGTTGATGGAACATATCAACCATTATTTACTCAAGCTCTGCTAACATGGCTAAAGCAAGTGTAAATAATGATTATTTCACAAGCGCCTAGTGACTTCTAGTCAAGTGAGTGATGTGTATTAAAGCAAACATGATCGTGATTGTTTTTGTAAAACTGAATATCATCGTATAAAAAGTAAGAAAAATAAATCTATTACGAAAAAACAGTAAACGGTTCAACGTACAAACATATATAAAATAGACCTTTTCAAAAAGATCCAGTTTAAAATGTATATGGTGAGCAGAGCACATAGCAATAAGAGATTCGCATGTTTCTGAGATGTGAACAAAGAGCTCAAGTAAATATTCTTCCTGCATTGTCCTATCGCGACGTCTTTTACATCACAGTTTTGAAATCTGTTTATCCAGCTGTAGGTAGCTGTACAAGTCACCAGTGTATGAACGGAGGATCTTGTAGCCCATTTCCAGGTTCCAACCCGCCATATTTCTGCAGTTGTCAACCTGGGTATAGCGGACAGTTCTGCCAAACTGGTTCGTATTTTTGTTCTTTGAATTCAGTTTACTATACAACTCATTTAAAAAATCTCATAAAATATAGCCATTCAACTGACAGGGTTCGAATAATCGTTTCAACAGAGAACCTACAAATTTTGAAAACAGACAGTCTCGGGACCTCTTTGGCATGTTCGATGTCGTGAAAATCCAAACCCGAGGTCGTTATCTCCGCGCTTGTCTCTTCTAGTTGGGCTCATGTAGGTTTTCCTTCATCATTGGACTGGTAATCCGTTTGCCTATCAATTGGAGGCCCAAAGCTATTTTAGATTATTTGCATCATTTGATGAACACTTATATCATTTTTCTTTTCTGTGATGCGGCATTCATCTAATTCTTACCAGCTCCAGATCCATGTTCTGGTAATCCTTGTCTGAACGGGGGAACTTGTAACCCTTCACCTGGATCAGATCTCCCTTATAACTGCAGCTGTCTCGATGGGTTCACTGGTGACACTTGCCAAATGGGTATGAATTTAATGTCAGTAAAATATCAAAATTATTTGATTTGATTATTATTTTCACAAAGTATGATGAAGAGTTTGATGACAATGATGACATTTGTTACAAAATTGGGAAGTGGTGGTAATGATGACAACGACGATGATGATGATGATGGTGATGTTGATAGGTAATGTTAAATTGTTACCTGTTTACCTGTTGTTAAACTGGATTGTCGGTCTAGAAAGGTTATGTGAATTATACTTTTCTATTTTTTTTACAACATTCTCTTGTTTAAGTTTTCATGATTAAGAAGTACGTGTCCAGGGCCATACTCTGCCGATTGATCATGGTGTTTGGTAAACTGAAACAAACCTAATTTACATGATTTGATAAAAGTCAATTATTCGTGGCAAAATTACTTAAGCTTTTTTTTTTCTCTCCTGAAAGTTCACAATCTTAAGCATATAACAACGAGGTACAATATCATTTTCTGATACGAAACTCATTTATATCTTTCCTAGCTGGGGTCAGTTAGGAAGTGAATATACTGATTCCATCCTTACATGTCTCTTTGATTTTAACTGTCTTTTATTTATCTTTTATCACCAGCTCCAAATCTCTGTGCCAGCCACCAGTGTCTGAACGGAGCATCTTGTAGTCCTTTTCCCAACTCGAACCCTCCATACTTTTGCCTCTGCCAAGAAGGATCTAGTGGACAGTTCTGCGAAATAGGTTTGTAGTGGTATTTTAACATCATTAAACTTCATTAATTCTTATAATTTACTTTTTAGTCAATGATCCTTAGGGGTTTTCCAATCAAATTTGCCACAGTTTTTTTTTTGTTGTTAAAAGAGTTATTGAACATTTTATGAATCTCATCCTGCCATTTAGGAATGAGATTTCTTTTTATGATATACCGGTAGGAAAAAAATAAAACCTTGGACAGTAAAGTGAATGAATGACTAGATGGATGAATGGATAAATTATTCCATTGATTCATTTACCAATTAACGAATGAACAAATGAATGAATGAATGAATTGATTAATCAATGGATCAAAATATTGCTATAAATGAATGAGTCAACAAAAAAATCGTAACAAAATAGTGATAATCAGGTAAATAAAAATAGCACTTGCAATTGCTTCTCGAACCTTCGGTCTTCTTGACTTCATACTCCTCATGGCATATTCATTAGGGATATTCTGACTTTACTTACTTTTATTCCTCCAGATCAATGTTCTAGTAGCCCCTGTATGAATGGAGGAACTTGTAAAATTTCACTGGGATCAAGTCTAAGCTACACCTGTGATTGCCCATCTGGATATTCTGGTCTCACGTGTCAAATAGGTAATACTTTACTAATCATGCTAACTAAATATAGAAGCTATTATGTAATCTCTTACCAGTTTCTTTCAACGCCATATCTCGTACACACTCGGAATGGTATTCATTTCGAAAAGCAATTATTTATTGTTATTAAATTCATTCAGTGAATTTAAACCCTTTTTTGTTTCTTCTACTCTTTATCCTTTTATTTCTTTCTCTTTTCATTCGTTCCATCTCTTTTCTTCTTTCATATCCTAAATCGCTTATCATCGTTTCTTTCTTTCTTCCATACGTTGCATTTAATTCATAATTTCTATATTCATTTGAACAGTATTAAATGTGCTTTCATATTATGCTAAGTTATGGAATGTTATGCTACGCTGTCTATCAATTGCTTTTACTGTTAAATCTTTGATCTGAAGAGGTGAATTCAAGTTTTAATTTGAAAAAAAAATCATCGTGTCTTGAGATATTTAGAAGCATTTTTTTAAATCGCAGTAGCGCCTGCAATGACCTTTTTGATACTTAAAGGAGGATGAAACCATTGGAATAAGATAGCTTGTGTGAAAACAGAAAAATCAAAGAAACAGATCAACGAAAGTTTGAGAAAAATCGGACAAATAATGAGAAAGTTATGAGCATTTGAATATTGTGATCACTAATGCTATGGAGATAGCAGATTGGCAATGCGACAAAGATGTGTGATGTCACTTGTGAACAACTCTCCCCATTACTTTATTATATATTTCACTTGAATTGCCTCTTTTATCACATCATTCCATAAATCATACTGTTCTTTCTACATGAGGGCATGTTATACACATTTTTTAAGAATACATCATGGATAAAGAGTTTGTATCATCATAAGAAAAAGCAAAAAGAGACATTTTGAGGGTATTTTATAGCCCATCAAAGGGGAAGTTGTTCATCAGTGACATCACACATCCTTGTTGTATTGCCAATGTGAGGATCTCCGTAGCATTAGTGATTGCAATATTCAAATGCTCATAACTTTCTCACTATTTGTCCGATTTTTCTCAAACTTTCTTTATTCTTATTCTTTGATTTTTCTGTTTCTACACAAGCCTATTTGTTCCAAAGGTTTCATTCCCCTTTAATCAAGTAACTTTACAATAAGTTTTTCATGGTCGATATGACCCAACTTTAAAGATTTGTCTATTTTGTTTTCAAGTTCGTATAATATTTACCTAATTTGTATTCTTGAATATGTTGATTTGAATTCGCTCTAAATTTTCATTTTCTTTTATCTTCCGGTCCTGTTAACAGCTTCTGATCAATGTGCTAGTAACCCGTGTATGCATGGAGCATCTTGCAATCCTCTTTTAGGTTCCGACCCTCCATTCTTTTGCATTTGTCCTCCTGGATATGGTGGACAGTTTTGCGAAACAGGTGCATTAAACAAGATTCTTATTTTCAAGTCTCGGGGAGGGAGCCGTACTCTGATTTCTCGAGTGAAAGAAAGAATACAAAAGATGCTTGGCCATGGAACTACTTAATCAAGTAGAATTAGAGAATTATTGGTGCAACTGTGATACATAAATTAAATTTATTCATTCAGCTTTAAATGCCCCTTAGAGCTGATTCACGTCATAACATGCACTCGATGCATGAGAGACTCAAAACAATTGGAGGGGAAAAGGGATAGACCACGTTTCAACGACAAAATCACATGATTATTAAAGGAAACCAAAACCCAAGAAGAGAATCAATCTTATTGGAAAGAGTAAAATGAGAGGAACAATTTACAAAAAGTTTCATCAAAATCGGTTATGAAATAAGCAAGTTATGGAAGATTAAAAAGTCTTGTTGTACTTTCTATGTGGATCCTCAAATTGGCAAACATGCTTCAAAATGGCTGATTTTGTGGACAACTCTCCATTTGTTTTGTACACATATTTTCAGATTTTCCCCTTTATTTTACATATTTCACATTATCACCTCCTGACCTTGACATATATGGTGTGGATTATATTTTCCCATGACATATGTTGTGCTCAGAAGGAGGCAAGATGCAACTTGAAAGATAATGAGGAAAATCTGAAAATATGTGTACAAAAGAAATGGAGAGTTGTCCACAAAATCAGCCATTTTGAAGCACGTTTGCCAATTTGAGGATGCCCATAGAAAGTACAACAAGACTTTTTAATCGTCCTTAACTTGCCTATTTCATAACCGATTTTGATGAAACTTTTTTTTAATCATTTTACTTTTTCCAATAAGCTTGCCTCTTTTCTTGGGTTTTGGTTTCCTTTAATACTAGCTTCCACTAGTATTGACCATCATTCGTACAATAATCTTTGGTAAACTCTGTATGATACTACGGTATGCAACTCGTAAAAAACAGGTCTGCTTTTTGAAATCTACCAAATGCAAGAATCTTTACAACAGAATTTGAAACCCATACATTTTTTTTACTGTAATCTAATGAAGGGATTGACTGAGGGTATTCCTGACAAAAGCTATTTCCCCATTTCATACTAAAATATTTTCGTATGGCATACATTTTGAACACACGATTTTTTTTCGCCCTTCTCAATCAAGATCCATGTTCTAGTATCCCATGTCTAAACGATGGATCTTGTAGTCTTTCTCCTGGAGAAACTTTACCATTCACTTGTTCCTGTATTGCTGGATACACCGGTGTCGTCTGCCAAACAGGTAACTAAATCAATAGTTTTAAACTAGAATGTCATTTCATTGGGTGGTGTTTGTTTTTTAAGCATAATTGTAATGTTTGTTCTGCTTCTCTTTGCTTAAGTCAATTACTTTTTCTGATGATTACCGTTCCTTTCAAACTGACAAATCTTACCATTTTAGTAAAATCACTGATTTGCTGATATTAAAGCATTCGTCCCTGACTGAGTTTGTGTTAACGGTCGATGATTGACATCTTGTAAGCGCTGAGGTTCATGAAACAGTGTCCAGTTGTTTCGAATAGTGAATCAATGTCTTACTCCTTGTAATTTATTTTAAGAGCGTAGTAACAAAATTTTGTGTCTGGTCATGAATGAAATTAAAACAAAAACATTTATTATTCATGTTTGTATTTTTTTAAAATAAACATTATTGCTCAAACTGTTATCTTTATTTGAATCAAACACTTGTATTTCAACTGTGACGTCAGAGGTTTGCACTAGCAACCCGTGTAAGAACGATGGATTGTGCCTGCCTTCCTCTATTTCAGATCCTCCATTCTGTTGCATCTGTTTACCTGGCTATACCGGAGAGATATGTGATATAGACGTAGTTACTACTATATGTACGTCTCAGTTGATATATATCATTATATTCCATATCTTACCTCTAAATTCAATGTATAGATGTGTATACATGTAGAGTGTGGCATTTCTTTTGTATTCTTTGTGAAGTTTCTCCCACTGATCCCTGAAATGAGAGTCTATTCAGATTCTTACGTGAGTTCCTGCGCAAATCGTTTCTGATAGGCCGTAATATTTATTGTTTGTAACCTGCCATACGTAAATGATTTGCTAAGATGTTGGTCTCAAATTAAAGATGAGCTTCCACTCTTGCCATAATTTTCTTTAAATATTAAAGAAGAAAATGACAGATTATATACAGTGCGTCCCACAAAAAAGGAAACCCGTTTCGGAGATGAATTTCACAATTATTAAATATATTTTTACTATGGATTTTATCATTGTTAAATTAATCTCTGATAACGGTTTTTTATATTTCGTCATTTTCTTCTTTAATATTTTGTTAAACTAGAACGAATTTTTGAAAAGTATCATGTTTGATTGCAAATCGGGTTGTGTATGTTTTATTTTCAATACAGATATATATCTTACGTGCAAATATCATAAGAACAAAAAGTTCTTTCTTCCAGTATTATGCCCAAGATCATACAAATTATCCTTGTTTGAAAGAGAATGATTAAAAGTCCGTCCCTGGTGTATTTTCGTATCTGAATATTGCCCTCGGCTGTTGTAACATTCCGTAACTCAATGCAATACATGTACATGTAAACATACCGATTGGGTTAAGTCAACGATATGTTTTCAATATCCCATCCAGCGACCGAAGCTCTGCCGAGTTGTTTACCCAATCTGTGTATGAATGGAGGAACTTGTATTTCTGAGCTTGGCCTTTCGTTTTGTGATTGTGTCGATGGATTTGGGGGAAACTTGTGTGAACAACCAGACCCATGTAAGTATATATTGCTATTTAAATTTTATTTACTTATACCTATCATTACTGCTCCCAAGCTATTGATTTAATTTTTCAAGGTCTATATAAGCGTACTCCTTTAGAATTTTAGAATATCTAGTTCTCTTTTCATGATTTTTTTTTTCATTGTGGTATCTGACTGAACAAGAGGAAACTTGTCGATGTTATCTAAGCATTGCCTTTAGGCAACACATGGAAACATTTGCCTCTTATAATTAGCAGTGTTATTTACCATTGTTTTCCAATCAGAGTGTACATTGTACACCACGGGATTCGATTTCAAATGGTTTTAGAAAGAGCTATGTTATCTCATTCTGTAATAGTCCAGGGGTCAATTGTGGGTCTGTGAGTGATCCCAGATGAAACGTGCTTTCAGCATTTTTATTGCAGAATAAATTCACTCCACAAATATTGAACTTCCGCATCATTTTCTCCGAGATTATACAATTTATGTTAATATGAAATTTTTCTATGTTGCTATCTATTCATTTTAGCAATTAACGAATGTGCATCAAACCCTTGTCTAAATGGAGGAATCTGCATTGATGGTCAAGATTCATTTGTGTGTGCATGTCAAATCGGTTATTCTGGTCCCTGGTGTGAAGAAGGTAATTAGTAAAGATCTGCTGAATCCAGCTTACAGAGGCGAAATTTAAATCAAAAGAAAATGTTTTATTCTGAAAAAAAACACGTTATAATATTATTTTGATGGGATTAATTTGAGAATGATTTAAAGTTGTGAGTGATAATACAATTCATAATTAGTTTTGAAAGGAGACAAATTAAGCCTGTATGTATTTCTACTGATATTGGAACACTGTCAACTGTCACAGATGACTTTCGTGCGATTAAGATCTCAGGGGGCCCTTTTGACCCCTCCCCCTCCCTTTCTGGCTTGCCACTTTCTAATATACCACCATCCTTATGAGGATTAGATTATGTTCGGCTACACACATTTAAAAATATACAAATGTAAACTTTCCACTTTCCCTACTATGCTCTATTTATTTCAGCAATTAACGAATGTATTTCAAACCCCTGTCTATATGGAGGAACTTGCATTGATGGTCAAGCTTCATTTATTTGTAGATGTCAAGCTGGTTATTATGGAACCCGGTGTGAAGGTTAGTTAAAGATCTGCTGCGTTTACTTTCACGGATTCGAATTACTATTCAAACGGAAACATTGAAAGCAATAGGTCTTTTCCCCTTTACAGCCACTTTGTTTACAAGTTAATGAATTGATGATACGAAGTTGTTCGACAAGGCTATATAGAGTACCAAAGCAAGCGATGACGTCAGTTGACATGGTGTCATGGCGGCCTGGTTCTCAACAAATGAACCCGAGGGCCGTTCCATAAAGCTGTTCGTAAGTTAAGAGTGACTTTAAGAACCACTGGTGATCCTTATGCGCTGAACCATCGCCAATTTATTATACCATTTACCACAACAATGGATCCCTAGTCGTGACTCTCAGAGTGATGGTAACAACCAATGACAAAATACATCACCATTTTTTGCAAATACAAATGTGTACAGAAGATCGTGCAGTTGCGACTCAGTTTAGAACCAGTCAGTTCGTTGTCATGACATCGTGACGTCACACTTCGGTACTCTATTGCGCCCCTTCTGAAATCGTGCCCTTCAAATATGACACTTCAAGGCTGTGACTTTTATCTACACCTCCTTACCTTAAAAGTGGAGCCCAGGGAGAGGTTCCCCTTTAACCCATTAGATTATTTAATGAGAAAAAAAAAAAAAATCTCAATTTGGAGATGGAAATCATTTCAAGGATTTTTATGCGGTCATATATCTAGTTCGAAAGTTCCAAAGTCAAACCCAAATTTCAACATAATTGATTTCTACAAACACAATGTGCGGGTTTGGGTGGGCAAAATATAATTTCTCTACGATAAATGAAGCAATTCGTTGGCAAAGTTCTAGAAGGTGAAATATCAGTATACCGTTTCATACTAAAATATGTACCAATGTTTGACATTTTGATTTCAATTTCATGTTGTACAGATCAGAGCAACCCTCCGGCAATTTCACCAGGCATTTCACCTCTTGAGACAACTCACTCTCCTGATGATCCATTATCTGGAATAACTGTAGGTACGTATCTCGGCTCAAAAACTATTGTTCTTAGTGAGAATATGTAAAACTGAGTTGTCTTAAACCATATTTCTTTAAGTAATGAGATTTTGAAAGTGGGACCTTTTCTTGATAGAAAATAGGATTATTTGGACAAATTCTGCAATCCATTTGTATTTGCATTTTATTTTGGCTATGAAAGTTGTCAGGAAAAACTGATGATTTTGTTATCATCGTAAGGGACCTTGTTATACAAGTTCCATTTTGGGGTACTAACTCCAATGGATCACCAGTTGTAACTTACAGCTTCATGGTGGATGTTTCATTAAGCTGTTAGTTACAACTGGTGATCCACTCTTAGTCTAGCTAAATCCACACCAATGACAATTTGGTGCACGTAATTTACTTCAAGATAGGTCCACCAGTTTTTTGTAAAGTCACTTACGTCATAACACCCAGATGGTCCCCATAACACAAAGATTAGCGATTAATCGTACGCTTGATTTTCACGATTGATTGTACATTGTGGTCCAGGCCCAGGTTCCCGTAACACAAAGGTTAGTGATTAACCACTAATTTGAAAAAGCAATTCTGCTTGGTTCAAAGACTGCTGAGCACAATTGTGCATGTAATAATATTCTTGATAGGTCATTTCATTCAACAATCAATTGCTAAACTTTGTGTGGCCCTGGACAGTAATACAGCTTGGGAGCTTTCATGAAAGGACTTGTCAGACACTTTATCTGAGTCCCATAGTAAAATCGCTTCTTGGTCAATCAAAATCAAGGAAAGTTGTCAGATCTGCTCTTATCGGACCGAGATATTCATGAAATGCTCCCCTGGTATCATTCAAGGTGACACAGCATTAAGATGAATTATCATGCATATTGTTTAAACACACTGTAATCATTATTCTATTTCATCTTTTTCTCCTTCCTCCTAACATCTCTCCTCTTATTCCTTTCCTTCCATGACCACTTTTCATTACTCTCCAGAGCAAGTAGCTGCTATATCAGCTGGGTTTGCACTGATCATACTAATCAGTGTCATCGTTTGGGTGGCAGTTTGCATACGACTCCAGTAAGTGAACTTCTGATCAATCTTATTATTTGCTAATGTTAATATTGTTCTGCTCTCTCTCCTCCAGAAGACTTGTATGTGCCTTAAAATAAACCTTTTTTGTTTACCCTTTTTTTGTAGGGTGATTAGATGAGAAACTGTAAAATTGTCATGATCTCTGTAAGCAAAATATGCACTGAACCGAAAGTTAAAGTAAAGCCTTGCAACTATTGTTTCATTTCAGACTGCATTTTCCCACTTTAATAGTTTTACTGACCCTTGCGCCATAGACATTCTTTTTCTGTCCTGATCATCATCCCCTTTAATATGATTAGCACTTCTTTTGCCCTTATATATTGGTATCAAGTCATCAACACCCATGCTGTAGGTAGTATTTCCTATCAATTTTGGCAGCAAATAAAACTTGAAAGCCTTCTTTACAGGGACATATCCCTGATAGTGATGTCTTTTCTTTTTACTCTCATTCTAGAAAAGACGTTAAAAAAAAGAAGGACCCCCTGTCAATGATCACCACCCCCTACGCCATCAAAGACCCTCCAGTGTTGGATCTTGAGATGCAGGAAACAAACCAAGCAAGGGGAGATGATATTTATGTCTTATCCTAAAGACAACGCACCATTTCATTCTTTAAAATACTTGTATGAATATTCATTTCAATGTAATTTGTATCAATTTTATTTCCATTATTATAATATACTCAAGATCTGTCTTGTCTAATACTATAGTAACTATACTGTACATACGCAGTCAAAGTTGATTGCTCCAGATCTAAAGATCTGAGGTTGATCCTTTTCTAAAAGAAACATTTTCTAAGCAAGCAAGTATTCCTGCTATCATTATCAATATAGACACCATAATACTCATATTTCCATTGTTATGTACTGTGGCATCATGAGTAATTTCTAAGTTGTTTAATCATCAGTCTCATTGTCATACCGACCAGGATCTGCATTTAACTGTTTTGTGAAATTAAGCAAAACTTTATCAATTATATTACTATTATTATCAATATTATTGCTACCAACATATTATCTTTTATGATTATTTCATCAATGCCATAAGGTAGTTCTTGCCAAACATGAATTAAGTGTTTATTGAATACTGCACTCACACATAATCTTCTAATTCATGGAAATTAATATTTACTCTGATACAATCTCAAAATTAGTTAGATCGCCATTCTCATGAAATACCTTTCTCTCTATGCCCATTAAATGATCCTGTTCTATGCAATGCATTGACAAAAGAGGTGTTTTATTTAATACTGTTGCATACTTTTATATTAAAAATATATAAATTAGTAGAAGTGTAATTTACATGCATTGCAATTGCACTTACAGGTTATCATGTCATTTTTATATATAATTGGAAATCAAGGAGAAAAAAAAGCAGCTAACTAGCAAGGAGAGATATATTTATATATGATTTAGCCTAAATGAATTGAAATATGATATGATTTTTTATATGAAGAGTATTGTTTACAAAAATTATCTACATCTTATAAAGTACTTTGGCAGAAGCAGTTTTAAATAGTTTTCTCTTTCAGTATGTTTGCAATGAGAACATAAAAGGAATATCATTTATTTGTTTAAGTTCCCTACAAAGAATGAATGTATATACATTGTAATTTAAATTGATTCTTATTTCTTTTTACTTATTCTCTATTGTTTAACAAAGAAGATGTTGGTAAAGATTTGGGAAAATAAATTGGAGATTTAAAGAAATGAAATGTGAATATTTTTTTTCTAATGGAAAAGATGCAAGGTGGTGAATGCATATAACGTAAATGGCTTGAATCATTCAATAACTTACAGAGGTGTAGGTCCATTGAAGTTTGGGATATATAATGTGTCAATTTGAATCAATTTGCTAAGAAAGGAATCCTCAAATTAAAAAATAATCATGATACACACAAGAACTATACTATTGGCAATGTACATTATTTTTTATTTTACTATTATTTACAACAGTTACAAAAAAACATTCTTCATCACATCTGATAATACTGATTTTAAACAATAGACTCTGCAGCTCATAATACAAAATACACTGATGGTGCATAACATTGAAGATTGAATCTATGCTGCACTCCAGTCTTCTTAGGTTAAAATGAAGAGGTTTCTGCACATATTCATACCAACAATGAAAATTGATTTTTCCCATTCTGCATCAATTCACATCCTCAAATGTGACACATCTACTCTTACTCATCGCATGACAAACTAAGGCGTGGACATGATACGCCCACCTGTAACGCGGAAAATTGAGTTATTGGTCAAGAAAGAAAAGTGGAAGGTGACGACTTCACCTTTGACTGTCTGACCTCAAAATCAATAGCATTCCTGGGATCTATGCTAGTATCATACACACCAAATTATGAGCCTATAGGTTAAGTTAAACTAAAGACTTCAGAAGGGTAAGATGAAAACATGTCAGTGTGACCTTGACCTTTGGACCTCAAAATCAATAGGCTTCCTGGGATCCATGCTAGTATCATACACACCAAATAATATGAAGCCTAGACTGAAGTTATCGCGTTTACAAGGAAACGTTAAAGTTGGGTCTTCATCCAAATTGAAGGGGATTTCTGGACATATCTGATCAAGATTTTAAGAGGGAAATACTGTATATATTTACTACTTCTCATTTCATTTCAGGAAGTATCCATAGCAAGATTTTGTTTACACCTTTCCATACATGATTAATGCAGGCATAATCCAAAACCACCATCTCTGGAGCAGAGATGCAAGACAAAATCTTAAACGATATTCTAAAAAAAAGGGATTTCATGCAACATATTGTGACTAGACCAACAAACTGATTAGCCAAATATTGCCTTATAAACATTTTACTTAGAAGGGTACTGCAATATTAAAGTGGGGCTAGCAATAAAATACTTGCCTTTCCATTTCCACATTACTTAAAGTCACAAGGGGTGACAATTCATATGATGGTGTGAGAAATCATTCACTGGCGATGTAACAAACATGTTGGGTAAAGTCATTTATTGTCACATCGTTCAATGTGCAGTCAAAGATTGTCACTCCCACAGAAGATTGGAATGTAGGTTGGTAGGCAGGATAGAAATACTGAAAGAAATCACACCTTAACAGAGATGAACACCAGCTCCTAGTCCTCTTGCTCCTAAAAAGAGATTGAGAAAAAATGGGATTAGCAATTGAGATGGATCAATTTGGAAATAAGCAAAGGCCAGAGCAATTCCATGTATATCTCACCCACTCTATGCAGGCAGCCATAAGCTCTGTAATCACACTCCCCCCCCCCCCCATCACTCC